>NC_068566.1:1228840-1536050 GCF_025698545.1 Gossypium raimondii
TTATATCAATCTAAGACCTAAAATGCATATAAGCAAAGAGCTATATCCATATAGAAGAAAATGCTCTAAAGGGCTAACACTAACCCAAAAAGCACCCTTTCGAATAAATTAGTAGGCATTTTAAGCAAAGATTACCCCAAATTTGTTGAACAACCTACTAATCTTCTCGTTGATTTTTTTTACCTTAAGAAAAAAAATTGAGAAACTCAAAAATTGTTTCGACTCATAATATTTGGTTCAGTTTTGGGTTACTTTTATTAAGTTTTTGATTCATAAAATTAAAAAAAAAATTATTATTTGAATCTAGACTCGATTGATATTTGGAAGGGTTTTGAAAAAAATTATTAAGTCTACCAAATGAGTTTTGACAAAAGAGTAAGCTCATTTAAAATATGAGTCGAGTTTGGGCTCTAATATTTTAAGCTTGAGCTTCGTCCGACCCAATTTGTTTTCATGTTTGTAATATGTTATTTTTTTTCTTTTCTTTTATATATATATATATATATATATTGTAATTTATATAATATGAAAATTAAATATACTATATATTATAATGTAAATATTTTAAAATGTTTAAAATATAATAAAATAAAAAAAATATATAATGATAGTAAAAGTATATAATCGAAAACAATTATATTTTAAAAAATAAATAATAATATGAACAGACAATTAAATAAGCTTAAGTTAGTTATTTAAAAATATAAGCGGGCTAAGGTAAAATTTTTTAAATGACATAGCCATGCTCAAAATAGCTTTTTTCTTAAAAAATATTTGAGGTTTCTTTTATCAAAATAATACAAAAATAATAATTACGAAAATAGTATAAGTTGTATATTAATTATAAAAATGAGTTGTTTTCTACATTGCTATTGGGTGTCGCCAACTTGTCAAGTGACACCACCTTAAATTCCACTCACTCATTTGTCAATCATTATCGGAAGGAAATATTTTTTAAGTGGTGCTGCTAATGTGTCTGGCAACACCAAAAAATGTACGAATATTTTCCTTAAATACAAAATAAATATCATACGGGAAGAAAAAGAATCATTTTTTAAAGTGATATCGTCAATTTGTCAAGTGGCACCCGTCTGAATTTAAAAAAAAATTTGTACCAACGCATCCCTTTAGCTAAGTTGACTGGCACAGGAAAGCGCTCTTCTAGAGGTGCTCATGGGCCGGGCGGCCCGCCCGAAATATGGGAGGGTTTGGGCAAAAATATAGGCCCGAAATATGGGCTTGGGCAAAAAAACGAGGCCCGATTAAAAAACGGGCCGGGCCTCGGGCACCACTTTTTTGGCCCGGGCCCGGCCCGAATATAATAAATATTTTTATTTTTTTATTTTAAAATACTTTTTTAAAATTTTTTAAATTTTAAAATTTTTTTAAAATACTTTTTTAATTTTTTTAATTTTAAAATATTTTTAAAATACTTTTTTTAATTTTTGTTTTAATTTTTAAAATAAATTTTTGGTATTTATTTAAAAAACGGGCCGGGCCGGGTTGGGCCGGGCCCAGGCTTATGATTTTTTTCCCGGGCCGGGCCTGGGCAAAATTCTAGGCCCATATTTCGGGCCGGGCCGAGCCCGAGCCTAGGACCCGGGCCAAAAATTTTTTGTGGTCCCGGCCCATGAGCACCTCTACGCTCTTCCCAAAGACATATTTCAGCTTTAGGTATAACAATGTTATATGTGCCTTGAGTTGCCTTAACCATCGCTTGGTAAAAGAGGTGTTGCGCACACTGCCAGTAACAATTTTTTTTTTTTTTTTTGTTTTTGCTCAATCATTAACAATTATAGAAAAAGGCCATGGAGAATCCAAGCCATTCGAGTCTCAAAAACTTGCATCATACAATAAACTCTACCAATGACAATAAAACCAACTCTGCAAAATCCCTTTAATTGAATACAAAGCAGCAGAAATAAAACAACTAATCAAACAAAGACCAATACTCTCACCACCATGCTTTAAAGGTATCCGAACGCTTAACCCCTACTATTGCCAGTGCAAAAGCCATTTCGTTCCCCATATGTTCTGCTTTTCTGAATGACAGATATGATCTTCTCTCAATTTCAGCAAAAAAATAGTGTAATTTTCCCAGTCTTGACTCTATTTCTGAAAGCCATTTAAACACCTCATTGGAACCAACTTCAATAAATAATGGACAACATGTTGCCCATCCCATACCTTCATATAACTCAAGCGCGACTCCAATTGACTTCAATTATACCAATTCAGCATCTTTTACCTCGCTCGGACTCGAGAATAATGCTCGCGCCACTCCATCTTCATCTCTCAACACCCCTCCACCTCCAGCTTTGTCTTTGAACACTACCCCGCATACATTAAATTTCAGCCAACCCCTTGGAGGAAACCGCCAGCTCATCTCCAAGCCCTTATAAGTTTTGTTATGAGACCTGCATTTTAAAGGGCAAAACCACCAAGAACTTTCAGTTAAAATGACTTCATTGTACACCGCCCTTGCCCACATCATTGCTCAAATCTTCGAATGGAAAATCATCGTATCCATTGGTATCATTTTTTTTTATTAAACACCACCTCATTTCTTGCCAGCCAAATTGACCAACTTGCAGCTGAAATTGAGATCAGCCATAAACTTTTCATAACCCCTGACAGAAATACATTATTACACAATTTAAAGAATTCAAAAACCCTCCACGGGTTCCAATCTCATCTCCCACCAGTTGAAGATTCTCCTCCAAAATCCTTCAATGGATTTACGTTTAAAGAACGAATGATCAACTCTTTCCAACTCTTTATCGCACCGCCTTTCCAAAGACTCTATTGTGGGAAGTCTTCCTAATGCCAACATCCAAAGAACCATGTTCAACTAGTGAATGCCCAATTTTGGTTTCTGCAGTGACTGACCTTTTTTTTGTAACAACAATTTTTTTAAATAAATTCAAACCGGTGTCGCCTGAAACATTGGCGGCACCACCTTAAAAATGATTTTGTTCTTTTTATATAGTATTTATTCTATATTTAAGAAAAATACTCGTATAGTTTTAAATGCCGCCTGACACATTGGTATCATCCAAAAAACAATTTTTTATATATATTATTTTGGTGACGATTAAATAATTAATTACTTAATCAATAACAAATACAATATTTCTTTTTCTGTTTTGGCGTGCTTAATTAATTAATTAATTAAGAAAGGCAGCCGCAATTCTTAATGGTAAGCAACGCTAATAAATTACGAACACGTAATCAACTTTATAGTCATCTAAATCATGCATGTTTCATTCAATTTTTTCATATATTATATATACAAATTTGAATAAAAAGCATATCTTAAACTTAATTAATTAAATTTCAAATATCTTTCCATGGTTTTTTTTTTGGTGAATGTGATTAGGGGTTTTTCACATATGGCTCCAACATCGATTTGATATATATATTTTTTCAGTTAATATCACATATGGTTTTTTTGGTGAATGTGATTAGGGTTTTTCACATATGGCATCGATATTATTGTCTATGCAAGAGAATGTAGATTCAAATGCGTTAAAGTGCATTTATCCTCCTATCGAAGGGTGAGAACAATTTATATAAAAAAATTCCACCAAAATTACTATTTTAGTATACACATTAATTTTTTCTTTTTAATTTCGTTTTCTTGAAAAATTCAATTGTGTACAGCACTTGCATAATTGTATTTTGAGCTGAAATTGACCAATTGAGAAAAAATAACCAAGAAAAATATAATTTGGATTCCACTTAGATTATAATATGTGATTAGATACAATGACTACTAAATGTAAGTAATTCTATTCTTTAGGGCATGAGAATGAGGACTCTAGGGCGTAGTCATGGTATTAATGATGGATGTAAATACATTCTCTCACGTGGTATGTACATATTTACAATCATACACAAAACCTTTCAAAGCTTATTCTAAAGGGAAAATAAAATACATAAAATATCACAACAAGTCCTTTAAAAACGAGTATTGTATTTCATGTATCAACATGTACTTTAGTTTTTTTTACTTCAAGTGTATTAATACCTTCATGATAAGTATCGGTATTTTCTTGCTAAGTACCATACCTTTCTAGAAAGTGTTGTTAAGTAAAGTGTACAAGGAAGTAGTTAGGCACATCAACTCCAATAGCCTTTAGTTAAGCCCTAATATCCCTCATTTCCATGATGGCATTAAATTAGTGAACTTCATTGATGGTATTTTTCTCATTATGGTATTATCTAGGGTTTTATCTGAAGGTTCAAATTATTCATCAATGGCGTCTTGTTAAATAAAGTGCACGTCAACTTCAATAGCCTTTAGTTAAGCCGTAATATCCATCATTTCCATGATGACATTAAACTAGTGAACTTCATTGATGATATTTTTCTCATTATGGTGCTATCTAGAATTTCATATGAAGATTCAAATTGTTCAACATTCAATAAATTACTCACATGTTTACACTTTCCAATTAAATCATGTATACTAGTAAAAGTTTAGTCTTTATAAACATCACATTAAAGCGATCTGATAGCTCCAATCATTCATAAAGAGGAATTTTAGGTTAAGAGCTAGTATCAATAGTGTAAGTAATGTTCATCCACCCAAAATGGAGAAGAATTAACTCCTTTCAAAATTTATAGTTATCACTAGTTAAAACGAGTATGTCACATATGATATGAGAAAAATTACAGATTTTATTACTACATGAAACAAGATATATATTTATGTCACAAAAATATTGAGGAAACTAAGCGTGTATTTTTTTAACTAAATTTGACTCTCAACTTATCAAAAAAGTCAAATTACCTTTTTAATGAAAATGCCGACTAAAACCCTTAGTTTTTTAAATAATTTTGGCATTATAACCGACTAAGTAGTTCAAGTGTATTTCTTGCGATATGACACCATTTTTTTGATACGTTAGATGAACAAATAATTTAAAATTATAAAATATTCAAAAATAAAATATTAAAAAATAAAAGAAGTTCATAAAACTTCAAAAACTAAGCATGAAGTACATGGAGATTGTGATAAAGGCTCTCATGTTTAAAAATTTACGTGTTTTCTATTAAAAATAATAATTTGACAGTTTTAAAAGGGTGAGAACCAAATTTAACTAAAAAGAGAGTAAAAACTAAATTGATAAAAGATATAAATATTATAGGCTAAATTTAGCATTGTGTCTATTAAATTTTATGATGAACTATTAGAGTTTTTTTTATATAATTACTTTAGATAGATTAAGAAAAAAATATCATTTCTCTTCTACTTCAACCTTTAGCTCGAGTCGACCGACTCAATTTCAACTTGATTTTACTTAACTTATTATATTTCAATATAATATATAAAGACAAAGGAAAATATTACCTCCATTACCAATTGGTAGAAATCTTTAAATGAAATTAAATCTCTAAAGCTTAGGACTTATTCACGATTTATGTATACATAACATAATGATAAGGTTTTTCCATAAAAAAAACTTTAATCTATTTAACGGACATTAATGTCTTTCATTAAAGAGATAATTTTTTTGATTTCTCAATATATTTATTGGAGCGAGCTTAATAATTAATCTTCCACATTCTATAGGTCCATTATGGGGTAGATACTAGCCACGAGTTTCAAAGCTGCTCCATACTTAGGGTGAGAATCGAACCCTTAAACACTAGTTAAGATAAAAAAAAGGACTTTTACCATCTCACCTAACTCCCATAAATTAAAGATATAATTTTTATTTTGTATTCAGAACTCGAATGATATATTAATAGAATTAATGACATCTTAATGTCTTTATTGAAGTTGGACCCAAGAGATATTATGCTGGAATCTCATATTACTTTTCTTAAACACTCTTTTGTAATTTTGGGAAGTGGGAATTAGAATCGAAACCCTCTAATCAAGCAATTGCCATAAGCATGACAGACAAAAAATCTTAGCTTTTGAGCATCCAATATTGTATAACCCATACTAGATGTGCAAACAATGAACATCTTCCACCACTAATATTATTTAATTCTTTAATTCTTTTTGCTTCAAGAAAAAAAAAAGGAATATGGATGGATTGATGTGAGGATAAACGAAATTCTAAGTCATGGAAGTTTGTGAAGTTAACTTAAGATGCTTGGGTCCAAACTTTCAAAAGAATAACTTCACATCTACCTTTTAATATATACCCCACATTCATGTTTCCGCATTAAAAAAATGGGTAAATTAATTTCTGCATATTAGATAAAAGAGCAAATTAATAATTCTGTTAAAAATTACATCCATTTTACTTTTAAAAATAGTTCCTATACATCAATATGAGCTATACATGACACACCATGTTTCATTGTCCGGTTATTTCGTTAATCATGCTAGTTTTTAACAATATAAATGGATGAAATTTTTAATGAAAGGATCAATTTACTCTTTGATCTAATGTATATAGTCTAATATACCCATTTTAAGTTTGGGAATCTAACTCCTAATATACCGACCTATACAATACTTTTACCCATTATAATCTAAATCAATTAAATTTTAGTTCGATTAGCATCGTTATTGTTGTAATAATTTGGAGGATGTGAATTTAAACCCATTTTTCAAAAAAAAAAGACTAGTAATTTAGAAAATGCACCTGAAATGAACATGAAGTAAATTCATTAACAAAATAAAACCTTCTCGTGTGCTTTTCTCTTCCAAATCCTTATAAAAATAAGTGGATTTCTATGGCACATGGACCTAGTAAAAGGAAAATCAACATTAATGTGCCTTTAAGATTTTAAATGGACGGCTGCAAAGCTAAATCCATAATTGTGTGATAGTAAAAAGATAGGAATATCAATGGGGTGGCATGTATGGTTTTAAACCACCAAGGTGATTGATGAGATTGTTGACATAATCACTAACGGCCATAGGAATTTTTGGAATTAACTCGTGCTGAATTGGATGATTTTGGATTTAAAATTTTTTGATTTGTGTCAATTTCAAATAAAGACGGTGTCAATAGAGCCGTCTCAGATTATTCAAAGGTTTCGAGTCAAGTCATTATGAGTTCGGGCTATTTCAAGTTCAAGCCATTTTTAATTATTTGTTTGGATCATTTCATGTTCATACTATTTCAGATCTGGATCGGTTTGAGTTTTCGTCAAGTTTATTTTAGGTTAGGTTTGAGCTTAGATTGATGAATTCAAAATTTTTTATTGAAGTCAAAATTAATTGGAGTGGCTTCGAAATATTTTTAAGAACGGTTTTTTTAGAATAAAAAAAAGTTTAAAAAATAGATTCATGTCCCCCTTCGTTCAATGCAAATTTAATCACCATTCATAATATAAATGGTAATGATTGATGCCGGAAAAATATCGTTAAAATTTTGTTGTAATTAATGACATGATTTTAGTAATTAAATATTAGGTTTTTAAAAAAATAGATCTAGTACATATTTAAAATCCAAATCATGAATGCCGCTTGAGTCTTCGCTTGATTGACATGTGTATTATTGTCAATGCAGGAGGACGCAGGTTCGAATGTGAGAAGGGGTTATAGATAGTTCTAAGCATTGTGTAGAAAAAACCAAACATAATCAGAACGTATGATGAAAATCAAATCGATAAAACTTCATTTTTTAAAAAAAATCAAAGAACCTAAATTTGAAAATGCTAGAAGTTAGAATTAAAATTCTTTTAAAATATTAATATTTGATTTAATGATATAACCATTAATTATTTTATAACAGCTCGAGTTTTATTCAAAAAATAAAATAAAATCAACATGCATGTATGGATAAGACTGTTTAATATAGGTAAATATATTTCTATTTTGCATGTTTCCACGTGGGCAGTAGCTGAGTGTAGTCATTAATGAAAAATTTTCTCACCCAATGAGAAAGAAAATTCGTTGAGGAATTTTCGCGACTACCAAACAACTGTCAAGAAAGAAATCTGAAAACACAAAAACCGAACCTATGTGGCGACACGTTTGCGTGAACGTTTCTCTTAAACTAATAAACACAAAAAGGATTTTTTTTGGTTTCTGTTTTAATTAAATCGAAATTATAACGGTATGGATATTATTACTAATACAGAAAGACGTAAGTTTGAGCATGTTAAAACGTATTATTCTTTTATTTATAGGTTGAAGAGAGATTATAAATACATTATGTTAAAAAAGAACAGATATAATTATAACTAATAATAAAATTATTTAAGAAAAGATTAAATCTAAACTGTCTAAAACATTTTATAATTAAATTATTTTGTTAGCACGACAAACGATAAATTATCACCAAGTACAAGTGAACTATCATACGATTATCATGTCAATATTATTTTAAAAAATTATTGTTTTAGTTAAATTTCTCTTAAAAAGGTGATTTAATTTTTTTAAAATTATGGTTAAATTTAATTTAAAAAATATAATATAATATAAAAACATTTAAAACCAAAATTATCGAAAAATGATGGAAATGAGATTACCTAAGGAAGTCAACATCTAAAAGAGATGCGAACTATAAATATTCATATGATCAGACGGTTCGGTCGGTGTTTGTTGATTCAAGCTTAGCCATCCACGTGTAAGGACTTAATAAATCATGCGCTTCAATATTTTCTCTCGTGAAAACCACATCCTCCAATTTCTCGTCTCCCCCTCCGATATATTCAATGCAACTTAAGTAGAAGAAAATATTTTTTTATTTAATTATTTCTTCTTTTTTTTTAATAAAAAACTGTTTAATTAATAAAAGAAAAAGAAAAATCAAGAAATACCCCTTAATAATCTCCTTTCTAAAATACCATCTCCAAAATCTCTTAAATTATCGCGTTATTTTTAATTATTTTAAATAATTTAAATATATATTTTTTCTTTCTTCTATTCATCTTCCTCCATTGTTGGATACTATAAAAAGGGATTAAACCCTCTATTGATTTGCCATCATCATCAAGCAAAGCAAAAGCTTTGAAATCTTTACTCTCTTTCCCAGAAATACAGGAAAAAAAAAGAGCTTTTTTTTTCTTTAAATTTCATCAATGGCGTTGAAGAAAACTTTGGTGGAGAAGCTTTTCAATATTTCGAAAATTTCATCACAAGCTGTTACCAATTGCCGGATTTCATCAACGACGATTCAAAATCGAATCTCGAAGAATGCCGGGAAAGCTACGGCCGAAATGGCACCGGATCCGGGAGATCTTAACGGTGCCGGTAATGGTGTGTTCAAGCGGTTTCTTCATAAAGGATCTGCGGTTTCACCGGCAATGAGGACGTTACCGAGGGGGAAAGATTTGATTGAGAAGTTGAAGGAGATTGATATGTCGAAGGATCGGATCCGTTTAGACGGGTTGAACTTGAACCCGGTCTTGACGGCTAAACCGGTGGTGACGGAGGTGACTTCGTTGTCGGTTCAGGAGTTGAAGAAGTTATTAAGGGTGGGGCAGTTGGAAGCGGTGAAAACGAGGTTGATGAAGACAGGTAAAACCTGGATTTCGTATTCGGATTTCATTCGGATCTGCGGTGAAAGCTGTTCGGATCCAGAACAAGGATTGCAGTTCGCTAAATCGTTAGATGAATCTGGAAACGTCATCGTGCTGGGAAACGCCGTCGTTTTACGACCCGATCAGGTACATAACTAATTTCCCCCCTTTAATAATTATCTCTTTGAAAAATATCCCTCTTTTTCTGCAGATAAGATTTTGTTCTTGTTTTTGGCTTACAGATAACAACAGATTTATGCATATGGTGGATGGAAATTAAAAAAAAAAAATAGAAAAAAATAAGAAAAAAAACATAGGTTCAACACATTTAAATATTTAATCTTTTTTTATATTTTTAAAATTAGAAATTAGAATCTACCGAAGACTGATATGGTTTTTTTTGTGGGTATTTTTGTGGCTTCTTTTTTTCTCTTTTTTCCACAGGATTTTTTACGCACAGTGTTAAAGGTTTCCCAGGTTTGAGATGGTTTCTGAGAACTGAAGGACCCAAAAACAACAAAAAAAAAATTTAAATGCTTAATTTGTGTTAAATTATTTCTGATGCTATCAGTGAATTAAGAACAAACTTTTCATAGTTATCAATTAAGGACTTAATTGATTATTTTGTTAAGTTTGATATTAATTCACTTAGAGCTTCAAATAATATAAATTCAAATTAAGCATTTAAACCCCCCCCCCAAAAAAAAAAAAAAACCCCTTCCATTCTTCGACACTGTGATTACAAAGATCACATTTTTTATCTTCAGTGGGGTTTAAGGGGTAAAGATAAAGCCATTGCCTTTAGTCCTTTACCTCCACCCCATTTATTTATTAAAAAAATAGAAACTTTACTGTTAATTCATAGAAAAATTGGATGACGGTGGGAAAGTGAAAGACACTTGGTTGGTTGGCCCGTTTTTAAAAACCTTTTTTTTTTGTTAATTTGTGTGGTGCAAGCGGAAAAGAACGGTGAATAAGAAAAGTGAGGAGCAAGAAAAAGAAAATGAAAGGGACTGATCGGGGGAATTGGGAATTAGGGTTTTTTATTTGAAGTTCAATTTGTGTAATTATATTGACCAAAGGAATAGCCTTTGATAAGGATAACTGAGAATTAGGGTTTTTGATTGGAGTTCAATTTGTGTAGTTATATTGACCAAAGGAATAGCCTTTGATAAGGATATTTGAGAATTAGGGTTTTTAATTGGAGTTCAATTTGTGTAATTATATTGACCAAAGGAATAGCCTTTGATCAGGATAATTGGGAATTAGGGTTTTTGATTTGTGTTCAATTTGTGTATTTTAATTGACCAAAGGAATAGCCTTTGATAAGGATAGACTTTAAAGGCTTCAACTTGATATAACCTTTTTTTGTTCTTATACTCAATGTTTTGTTGATTTTATTGGCTTTTTTTTTTTTGACAATTTTTTGTATTTTACAAAAAAAAAACCTTAAATTTTTTGTTTCTTTGATTGGTTTTTCATGTTGTTTTTGAGCTGTCATACGTGGAAACATTCAAAGGAAAGATGAAATTGAGCCATGTTTTACCCAAAAGTGTTTTTGTTTCATTTTTTTTCTTATTACAGGTAGCAAAAGCACTTGGTGGTCTAATTCCTTTACCCGAACCCGGTCTGAATGACCCGAGACGAAAAGAATTAATCGAGTTGGAGCAACAAAAAGCCGCGATCGATACGAAAGCTGATTCCTTGGTCCGTCGTGAACTCTGGCTCGGTTTAGCTTACTTGGTGGTTCAAACCGCTGGGTTCATGAGACTAACCTTTTGGGAACTCTCATGGGATGTGATGGAACCTATTTGCTTCTACGTCACTTCCATGTACTTCATGGCCGGATATGCATTTTTCCTTAGAACGTCCAAAGAACCTTCTTTCGAAGGATTCTATCAAAGCAGGTTCAACGCCAAACAGAAGAAACTTATCGAGTCTCAAGGCTTTGATATCCGAAGATATAATGAACTGAAAGAAATATTTTACCCAGATTCATCTTCCCAACAAGCCTTTACAACGGCATCATTTGATCATTCCGAATAAAATAGAAACAAGAAATAATACAATTTTGTTTTTAGGATTTTAGGGTGCGGCTTTTATGTAATATTCTTCAAAGAGCCCCTTTTTTTTATTTCTCTCATATAACATATTGGGATTGAAAGTTGATCCAAATACGAAATTAGATAAATTGACTTATGAAATCATTTAAAAATCGATTTTCCTTTTGAGTTCAACTTTTTAATATTTGAATTGGAATCCCTCAATTTTTTATTTTATCCATTATAGAAAATGGCATTTTTTATGCACTTCACTCAGTGCCTAAAAAGATATGGAGTGTAATGGTAATTAAACCATCTTTTGTACCCATGCCATTTGAAAAATTGGGTCAATATTGGAGTCCCCACATGCACTAACAAAGTTTGAACAAATCCCAATAAGTACCACAAGGAAAAGACAAATCCAAGTAGAGTGCACGTCACAGCCACTTCCACGAGTTAGACTTATAAATTTGGAATATTTTTATTATATATGGGGAGTATTTACAATCTTTCTCGACTTTTTATTCTACTAGTGAAGTTTAAAAATTTAAAAATTTTATAAGTAATATGTAAAATAATTTTAACACTTATATAGGTTTAATTAATAATCACCCGATTGTTAATAAATTATATCGTTAAATAATTACTTTTAATATCGGTATAATAATAAATTTAACTATCAATATTTACTTATCTTTCTTTTTTAAATTAACCCTTATGCTATGTTTCAAGGTTTGGTTGAATTATTAATTTTAGATATGCTTTAGTCATTGGTTATCTATAAGTTAATCGCAACTTAATAATTTTAGTCACTCACATGACTTGTTCGTGGCAAACTGAAGGAAAATTTTTCACTTATTTTAAAGGAGTTTTATTTTTACAATAACTATTACTCATCTTTCTAATTGTATGATTAAATTTGTACTAATTATTTTTTATTTTATGTCTAACTATTTTAGAACATATGTGTTAAATAAGCTTTCTCCTCAAGTTATCTAATTTTATCTTATTTTTACACGAAATTAAGACTAAATTAAAACAATATATAAATATTGAGTGTTAAAATTGTTAATATGTCAATTCTAAAAATGGTCACGTCATCTTCTTGTTAACTATGTAACGACAAGTGACAAAAAAAATCATATAATTGGATGACCAAAAATGAAACTTATTAATATGGGTGACTACCACTGTAGTTTACCCCACGTAAATATTATCGTTTTTTAGCATTTTAAGAATGATCAAATAGAAGTCAAACATCTTTTAAAGTGATTTTCATGCTCGTCACGCCAATTTATAATATAAAATTAGGTGGTTGTTAACATGTTTAAAATGCAACATATGATGAATGAGTTCGATATTACTTTAGAACATGATCCCTTGAAGAAGTAATAGCAATTTGAACATTTAAACTATTTCTTAATCAACAAGACGTTACTATGAGTAAAAAAGTCAAAAAATAAAAAAATTGACTCAAACTAAGATATTTGGATAATTTATAAAATTCAAACTAAAAAAGAATCGAAATGAACGTAATCTTATTTTTTATTTAATTTATAAGTAAATCAAACCAAATTATAATAAACAATAACCTTACTCAATTTACCCTTAAAAGACATTTCTTGGGTGTATATCTCACTGTAATTTTATATTCTTACGGCAACGAGTTGGGTGAACCAGATTTCCTTCCAACTATATATATTAGTGGCCAATTTCACTACCACATGACAACCCCATCAAGTTGTCATAAAAGCTGCAAATTACCCTATCTCATTAAAACTTCACCAGTTCCCTCCTGCTTTCCTTTTTAGAATATAATGGAATCGAGAAAAAATTTTAAAATTTTAAGAAAGATCTGTTATGTCAAATCATCAAGAACAAAATAAGAATAAAATTAGATGCGGAAGCGTATCTGAATCCATGAGTTCCTCAAAGTTTTTCTGGATCTTGGGAATTTGATATTCCAAATTAGCACACACAAAATTAAAAGAATATTTGCTCTCTCTTTCTTAAGGATGGGATATTAGAAAAATTATCTTGGGTGTAATTTAGAGACCATAACCCTAATATATATAGCCCTAATTCCTAATTAGCCCATCATTAATTAGAAATTGATTAGAACTGAATTATTAGAGTATCTACACATATTTGACCCATGCTTTATTTAATAATTAAAGCCCAATAAACCTTAACCAAATTAGATTATTTTTAATTTGGACTGACTGTACATGTAATTTTCTAATTCGATCAAGGCTTGATCTCTGAATTAGGGATACTATTCATATATACACAAACATGCACATTATGCCTAAAACGCTATCACTTACTTCCTTAAAAACTCCAACTTATACAAATTTTACGAACGAACAAGTCAGTTACGAAAATTCACCTTTCTTTCTTTGTGAGTGCATTACTAGGGAAGGTTTTAACCAGACAGGTTGATGCTTTGAGTTTATGTTAGCGTTAGGTGTCCAAAGCTTTTGGGACCCTGTAAAACCGTGTCACAAATGGCAGCCTCATAAAATAAGAATCTGGCAACTACTCTCTCCCTATAATTTTCCAACCATGGCACGAGATTTCTAACCTATTAAAACCATGATTATCAACATCTTTCATTTTATGCCTCAATGGAAGGAATGGTTAAAGCTTTGTGTTAATATTTTAAAATTCAGGGTTTGAGTTTTAATGTTGATATCGTCTCCACTAAACTATAATGTAAGCTTTAATTGTACTAAAATTTAGAAAGTACACAGAAGCACATTTATTCTTCTATTGAAAGGTTGAGAAGAGAGGCATTTGTATATATATATAAGGAGGTCGGTTGAAGAGTAGTATATATAATAGAAGTGTTCATGGCTGGTTTACCTATGTATGGTATTAGTTATATCTATTAAAATTCAAAGCCTGGTATTTATGAGTTTGGGTAAGAAAATTAGACTTATTTAAAATATGGGTTGAACTTGGATTCTACTATTTTTATTTTAATATTGTAATATATTATGTAGTTTATATCACATCAAAATTAAATCTGAAATAATACATAAGACATAATGTAAACATAAAAAAATCTATGTTAATTTGACTGTGTTTAAAATTTTAATATAATAAAAATAGTTAAAATAGTTAAATACTAAATTAAAAATAGTAAAAATTAAATTTTAATTATTTTTAATTCAATTAAAATTACCGATGAAATTTAAAGATTAGTGTTTACAAAAGCATTTTCGAGTGAGCTAACGGCCGCACTTATAAGTTATTTAACAATCAACTAAATTAGCATGATGTAAACACTTGTGTAGAGGCAAAGGCACAGTGAGACTAACAATGACCTCGCCCCAAAAAGAAGGTAAAATCATCAATTAAACCCTTAAAATTTTTGTAAATTATATAATAATGTAAAAATAAAATTGTATTCTGACTTTCAAAATTTTATAATTTACATTTAGCCCCTAGCGTAATTTTCTGGTTATGTCGGCTTGGATGGATTTCATCTTTGGGACTTCGTTAATTTGCCAATGTCTTGCCCATCAATTTAGTCAACGTGCTTAATTTCAACTCAACCCTTTAAAACAATAATAAAAACGTGAAACATTAAAGGGTTTTGACTCATTTACCAACATTTTAAATTAAGAAATAAATGTGTGATGTAATGTATGAGAAATACATTGAAATTTTCAGTGCTTGTAAACTTTTGAACAAATTGATCACTTGTTTAAAGCATTGTCCTTTGTTTCTTTCCACAACAAAAAAGTAGTATCCTTTCTATCATGTCATTCAATTAGGGTGTAAGTAATTCAAGTTAAGTTTAAATACTGTCAAGCTCGATTCAAAATTTGAAATTTGTTATTTTGTTTGAACTTAACTGAACATCTATTTTTAAGCTCGATTAAATTCGTTTATCAATTTTTATACTTGAACGCAAGCTAGAGCTCGATAATTAAGCTCAGGGTTAATTAAGCTCGAGTTCTGCTTTTACGGGAATTAATATTACAATTTTTCACCATGATCTACTTTGAATCCTAGCAATCCATAGACCATTTCTCGGTCTCCTCCTTCGAATCACTTCATCAAGATCAATTGTGATGCTTCCTACATCAGCGAATACGACATTAATGCTGGAATTGTTGCAGTTGTTTATAGTGACAGGGAGGTTGTTGCTGATGGGATCAACACACAAGTACGTTCTTGCATTTGTGGCTAAAGCTCTAGTTATTAGACTTGGTTCATCTCTCATCGAATGACAAGTTTGGCATAAAGTCGAATTGTAGCCGTACTATTAAAATGATTAAGGTAGTGTTTGAAAAGTCATCTAATAATTAAATTTGAGTGTAATTGTCTGTAATTATGTAAAGATGGCATGTTCGGGTAACCATTGTAATTGATGGATCCCACTGAATTGGGTGTGATTGGAGTACCCCAATTACACTTTCCAATTCTTAGGGAGAGGGTGAGAATTAGAGTAATTACATAGGTAATTACACTCAAATCCAATTTATTTTATTTTTATAAATATTATATTATAAGCATGAACACATATGAGTATTTGAGATGGTTATGGTAAAAATTCCTTATATTGTAAACCCTAAAAAAATATATTATAAAAATAATTTATGTATTTTATAAAGTTATAATATAAAATGTGTTGATGTTATATATATATATATATATATATATATATATATATATATATATATATATAATATACTTATTCATAAAAAAGTGTTTTAATTTTTTTATCGTAACTTATTTATAAAAAATAACTTCCTAAAGTTATCTGGTTGTGCTTGGGTGTTCGTCGGGTAAAGCCTGGAAGATAAGCGAGGTCTTCATGATCCTCCCCCGAATTGACTACACGGTTCTTCCCTTTATCATTCCCTCCAGCCAATAACTGTGCTAATTGGCTCATCAAACTTCTTTGGGATTCTAGCATCTGATCCCTCATGTCTTGTTGAATTTTAGCCAGCTGTTCCTGCATTTGATCTTGCATATCTTTATGTAATTGTTCTAATTTTTCCAGTCTTTGATCCATTGCTTTCGTCTTGCGGCGAGTACCGTAGTGAACTCCACTTGCATATCTTTTTGTAGAAACGCGCGGATCCAGAGGACAGACAGGTCGGGTCGCGGGTCAGGGCCAAAACAACGTCGTTTTCGTACCTGAACTCCACTTGCAAAATAGTGTCGTTTTATTTAGGCTATTTAAGCCAAAAAATTTAATAAAAAAATTCATTCCAGCCACCATTTAAAAAAAATTCCAAAACCCTCCTATTTTCTCTCAAGTACCCCCTTTCTCCGGTCTAGGGTTTGGCCATCGGCCACCGCGCCGGTCGACGGTCACCGACGACGGCGTCGCCGTCTGCGTTGGCCAGAAAAAAACCAAAACTCCCCCTTTCGCTCCTCTCTTCGAGTAGAGCCCAGATGTGGGGTTAAAATGGCCTGAAGGGCTCCCAAAATTCGAGAAAACGAAGAAAAAGAGGGAAAAAATTAAGACACCTTTCGGCTCTCCGTCGTCGCCAGTGGGGTTTTCGACGAGCCCGCTGGCTCGACCACCCTCAAGATCAAAGAAACCTCCGTCCACAGCGCTAAAGGTAAAAGATTTCCTTTATTTTTATTATTGTTTATTTCAAAATAAATATATATAAAAAAAAGTTAAAGCACCTTTTTTCTTTCGAATATGTTTCGAACTTCTTTTTTATATTCTCAAATAGTGTGTAACCGAAAAAATTACAAAGGTGATGCTCGGGCTTTTATAGCCGAAGTACAATATTCGCTTTTGTTTTCTTTCGCTTCTGCTTCTTTGTTTTCTTTTCTATTGTCTTCTTTTGCTTGCGTGTTGCAGGTGGTGACAGAGGTGTGCGACGCGTGGAGGTGACGTGCGGCGGCCAAAGGCAGAAGACCAAGGTGCGACGCACCTAGGGTTAGCAATTTTGTTTTTTCTGCTAAGGGTATTGGGCTAGGGTTTTTGGTTGGGCTGTTTTGGTTTGATTGAATAGTGGGGTAGTCTGATTGGGCCTGCTAGACTGTAATTTTGGACTTTTTTGGGGTTTTATTTGTATTTATTTTTGGGTTTTGGGCCCGGATAAAATTAGGCTATTACAATGATAATGATGAACATGGTTAAGGATCAACAAATGATGATAAAGAGCATATGTTAAATATTAAAGAAGGAATAACCCAACAAATATGCTCTAGAATATTTAGATAAAATTACATATGATGTTTATTTTTCTTGTTATTTTTATTAATAATTGTATTATCAACTACTTCTTTAAACTAACATATTATATATGATTATTTGATTTTAATTTTAGAAATTAATTTTATCATACTAATAATTTTTGTAGCAATTAATATTTTTAAAAAATATATAAATTATGTAACCATGTGATTTCACATGACATAGAAAATTACGATATAATTACACTATATCAACTAAACACGTCTAAAAATTACAATTATTTATAATTACAAGAGAATACAATTAATACTCTAATAATTACAACAAAATAAATCCAAGTGAAATTCAATGTGCTATAAATTTTCTACTCTAATGGCTAACATTCATCATTAGTTGCTCTTTTTAGGTTGTTAAATATAGAAATTATGAAGTTTTAAAAGAAATGTCACACGTTATACTAAAGAAATGTCAACCTCTATATCAGCATCAATGTCAAGTTAGTTTGAAAATTAAAATATTTATTATTTCAATTAAAATTAATGACTTTCACGATTAAAAATTATAAATTATAGATTTAATTATAACAAAAAAACATAAAGGTTTTTTTTCTGATTTGTTTTAATTTTTTTATCGAAATTAAAGTTGTCGTAGCAATGATTAACTTCTTTATCGTAGATATTTTTAAAGAAATAAATGATTGATCATAAAATATACTCCATTCTCATAGACAATAATTAAACCTTTGAACACGATTTACCAAATGAAAACATTGCTTTTGTCAAATTTATAGAATTATTTGGATTTATAAGATTGAAGCCTCAAGTAATTGACTAATTTAGCATTATTGATATTATTTTATATCTTACCGTTGGTTGCTTGTAAAATTAAGTAGTATAAATGTAGTGTTTATATTATTTTAACAAATGACTTTTAGGGAAGAAATATTAGATTCTATTGTCTAATTTTCTTTAAGAAAAGGATTAATATACTATTTGGTACATGATTTTTTTTCAATTTGATATTTGAGTTTTTTTTATTCTAATTAAGTATTTGGATTTAGTTTCAATGTTTAAATTAGTACCTAAGTTTTTTGTCTCAATTAATTAAGTATCTAAGTTCTTTTATTAGATCACATATGTCAAACATTCATAGATTATATAATGTCGTTTGGTTTAGTATCGGATTGAATACTAAAATCAAACTCAAATACCAATTAATATATTAATCCTTAAAAGAATTTAAAAAAATTTGGTAAACAAGAACAGCACTAGACGATTACAATAAATAACATAAAATCAAAAGCCCAAAATATTTTTTTGAATTAAACCCCGTACAGCTTGAGGAGATACTTGTGAATCCTATAACAATATGTTTGGCCATAAAATCTGCAACTTCATTATGAGTTCTAGAAACGTGACAAAAACGAACCTTCCAATTCATATACAACATCTTATGAATAGTCCATAATTCTACAATATAACTATTAATAGAGTTAACAGCTAACTTTAATTCTACTAACAGAACTAATTGAAGCACTCCTAACAAAGATTTATGATTTTATTTTGGTATGGCCTTGGCGCAATTGAAATTGCAATGGATCCAAAGCAAAGTTCAGCATTCATACAATATATAGATGGGTTTAGGTTTTCTAATGAAGCCCAATTATGTCAAATCATCATTAATATAGATGGGTTTTGTTTTGTAATTAAGCCCACAGCAACCTCAAAATTAAATATGAATTTTTAAAGAATGTTATATCGCCATGAATACAGATGGGTTTAATTCTCATAATTAAATATGGTAAGACTTGAATTTGATTGTATAAAAAAAAAAAAGCAAATCACCATAAATATAGTCGGAGACGGCTCAATGATTTCTAAAAATATGATTCATAACCCACACCTCGACTGGAATTGCCAAGCTGTTGGTAGCTCCTTGAATAAGCTAAAGACTAGTACTTTTCTATGGGTTTATAGATTGTTTTCTTCGTTACAAAGCTCCGACATCTCTTAACTCACGTTAGTGCACAACATTCGAAGTCTAATTTACCGATTCAAGAAACCACCAGCAGGCCAGTCCATATATAAAAATTGTTCTTGAACTGCTCAGTTATTTTATAATAAAAAATGAACCCTAAATTCCACACTGCAAATTGGAACTTGTAATGGCAATAAACATCTGAAAAAATACTGTACCACAAATTCTGAGAACAGCAAACAAAATTGATGTCCCAACAGAACCACTTTTAAAACAAATTGAGAAAAGAGTGATATGATCCAATGGTCCCTCAAGATGTTGACCCTTTTAATACTATCATAAAACGATGGAGAATGATTCGATTTTGTCCGTCTACTACAATAAATGATGTTGGTCGAAGTAAGTTCATCCATGCCTGAATGTGAGTTTGAACTTGTATAGTCTAAAATCCAAGAATCTCCACATTTTTTTTTCTTTGCTAAATCCTCAAATTCAAGTTTTTGAAAGGAGGAGAGCTAGAAGAGCCTTTGGCACACTAAAATTTTAAAAAATCTTCATTATACGTTTTAAAATTTTTGAAAATTTTTATTGCACCCCTGTGAAAAATTTTAATTAGACCCATTGAATTTTTTGAAAATTTTAAGTAGACCCTAAATCTAATATCAAGTTCTGCCCCATGTAAAAGGAGACCATAAGTGAGAAAGTTTTCTTAATTTCAGAACTCAACCTGACTCAAATCCAAACATAATATGCGAAAAGATGTAAATAGAAAGTGAATCTAACAAAATTACATTACAAACCAAGTGCTATGACTTAATTTGTAGGGAGAAAAGAGGAAGAATATCATATGATTGAAGTCTTTATTTTCCCATTATCTTTACACATTAAGAAAATAAAAATCCAAGAATTCTCTCCCTTTTTCAGCCACAAATATTTATCTTTCCCAATTCCACCATTTCTGCCATTGTTTCTTCTTCTGCTCTAAACACACAACTTTTTAATTAAAAAGTGATTCAACCTTTCTAAAAATTTCATTAATACCATCAAACCCCTTAAAATTTGTAAAGGTTTTAAGTAGATCCCAAATTTAATGATACGATCCGCCTGAAAAGGAGAGAACTGTTTCAAGGTAATCGAAATTCAAATGCAATTGATGAAGAAGAAGATCATACGATTAAAGTCCTTATTTTTCCATTATCTTTACAAAATTCCTCAAAAACAAATAAAAATCCAATCCTAAAAGATAGACTGTTTATCACAAATCTTTATCTTTCCCAATTTCACCATTTCTGCCAAATTTTTTCCTTCTGCTCTGAACATAAAATTTCAAAAACAATAACAAAATAACCCCATTTAGAACAGAGTTTAAAACCCAAGCTCCAATTCCATTACACCCACCTTTCATAAAATGTAACGTTAAAACTCCAATATGACACACCAAATTGCAGCTTAATAACACAATTTGACAATTAAGGACAAAAGGGAAACAAGCACTTCTCAGCCCGATCGCCGTCCAGAACCGGTAGCCGTACACGGCGGAGTAAACGAGGGTGGTGAATAAAATAGCCAATACTTGAAACGATTGTGAGAATTCAAGCCAAATGAAAGACATAATGGTTAAAATGGAGTTGTTGAAAAGGTGGAAGAAGGTGAGTTTTCTGGTTTTAAAAATGGAGAAGATTGTACGGAACATATGGAGGAACCGAGAAAGGTAAAAGATATATGACCAGAAAAATACACGGCCAGAGGGACGGGTTCCGAGTGGGAAACAAAGAAGCCATTGAAATGGGGTTTTTGTTCTCCGCCAAAACCATCTGGTTTCTTTTATTTCTGCGGCGGTGGAAAGGAGGATTCCGGCGAATATGATAGCCGAAACAACACTCATCATCAAACTATGCAACGCCGGGATCGGACCTAAAGAAACCGGTTTACCACGGCGGACGAGGAGGCATAAAAACAGATGCGTCATGACGGAGACGATAAGGTAAAAAGCTATAGACGTGACGAGGAACGACCATGTTGAACCCCATGATTGTGTATGACTCCAACGGAAAGCAACAATTGATGGGTGTTGGGAAAGGTAATTCGTAACGCCGGAGATCATAGCGACGACGATGGAATAACAACGGCGACGGCTTATGATCGACGGTGACGTGAGCTCCGGTGCTGGATAATTTAATTCTAATTTTTTTTCCACATGTGTTTTGAAGAAGCTAAAAGATTAGAGTGATACTCATATAGTTCTCAATGTTGGGAGATTAAGGTTGTTGTTTTGTTGGATGAGGTGGTCGGAAATGATTTGTTACACGTGTGAATTGTTTTCCTTACACATGTGATTATTAAAAAATCTATTTTTTTTTACTTGGTCAAAAGATTTTTCATCTTAACCACTATGTGTTGTTGAAAACACAAAAATAGGTTTTTTTTTTTAATTTTAATACTTGTTTTAAGGTTTAATTATTAAATTATTGTTTTGAGTTTTAAATCGGTTTTCGAACTTCGTAATTTGAAATAGAGTCGGTTTAAAACACATGGATTAAATTGTAAAGATTTTGTTGTCTACCGTAAGGTAAGAGAGAATATTTGTCAGTTTAAACATATTAAACTAGTTAAATCGATGTTGGCTTTGGTTTGGGTGATATTTTTGGTTTTGTTGGTTTTTTGGTCAAACATCGATTTTTAAATTTCCAAATCAATCCAACTCTAAAAAATTGACTTAATTTGATAATTTTCCAGCGCAATACCTAAACTGAAAATAACCCAATTATAAATAACCAACTAAGTTAGTTAATCAATCAAACCATCCAACCTAAAGTTAATACGATTATGTCAATTCTTGACCTATAATTTGATCAAGTCAATTTTGTAAATTATGGTTACTTAAGTTGATTTAATAAAAAAACAACGAAATCGATCAAGAAAACCGGATGCTACCCTACAATAAGGACAACTTGTATTTGATGTGTGGAGAGAAAAATATTTGACACTATTTAATTTTTTAAAACACATTAGATTCAAGTTGTCCATATGGTACGTACACATGTTTATAGTTTGATCAATGTGTTTTGAATATGCCTCATGTTAGATCCAAACTAACATTTGACGTTTAAATTAGTCACTAGACTATTGAGAAGACCTAATTAGTACAACATTAATATTTTGACGACTCGATAAAAATGTTTTAAAATTTAGATTCAGTTTACAATTTGAGCGATAATTTGTTGACATTTATGCAATTAACCCTTATGTTAATTGTGATAAATAACTATTTTTGATAATAATTTGAAGGAAATTAGCTCAATTAGAATTTTCAATGGACATATTTGCTCAGTCAAAAGGCAGAAAGTAAAAAAGGTAAACACATGTACAAATTTTACTTGAGTATTATAATGATGCTTTTGTTAAAGTTTAAATTCAAAGTTCTGAATTTAATTTACATGAACCATTATAAATTTGCACATTTATCATATGCTTAAAGTTTAATTTTAAAGTTTCATATTTATTCTTTTTAACATAATGTTTAGAATTACTCGTAGTCCCTCTCCAACTCATAAATAGGAGGATAATACGCTTCAACGCACTTGAACCCACGTCCTCCTACGTTGACAAAATATTCATACCAATCGAGGTAAGACCCAATCGAAAAATTATTTATTTATTTAAACTGAAACTCGATTCAATTAGTAGTTTAATATATAGAATATTATATAAAATTAAATGAATATATACCAGTTTTTAATTGAAATGACATTTTCAAAACAATGAAGTGAGCCTTGGGCAACCTTTTAAAAGTCAATTGTGCCATTTTAAAGAAAGAAAATAATTAAAATAATAATAATTTGCTTTAAACATAGCCTATAAAGTAAGAAATGTTTACATAAATTATTATGTTTGATGATGTTGGTGTTCCATTTTTTACTAATATGATTTGCATTTTCTTGTTTTACTTAATTATATATTTTACCTGCCAACCCACACTTTAAAAAAATGTTATAGTCGGTTCATGCATGACATAATTGTAAATTAAAACAAGTTTTTTAAAGGAAGACGTTGTGATTAATAACAACCACAAATGATAGGAATATAGAGATATGACAGATAGTATAAATGATAAATAAAACAGTATAAATTAATGTCATTATCTGTAAAAAGAGTCGACTAGAAGAGAAAGACAAACTGGCAGTAATTACAACATTAGAAGGATTCAGAAACAAATCAAAAATGTATTTCTTTGATAAATCATCGATAATTGCATTCTAATACTGCCATCGTCATATCAATTTTATGGTAAACTTTGGTTAACCAAGAAATGATTGGCAATAGCCCTAAAAGACCCACCACATCAACGATTCATGAAAAGCTAAGTCTTAATTGGCCTATACTTCATGATCATCTCAGAGTTTAATTTTGCAAACACCATCATAGTGCTTTATCATGGCAAGGTCCTTTGAGAATGGTTCCGAATGAATCTTGTCGACACCATTTTTTTGAAAATCAAAAACATTTAGTTGTCGACTTAAAAATGAAAATTGAGAGTCGCCACCGATCTTTTATTGAGGTGTGATCGGACCACCTTTAAAATAATTTTAGGTTTGCGAATTTTGAGAAAACAGGTTCGGGGAAGGGTTAGCACCCTCGTGATGCCCAAAATTGGTACCGAATTGATTGTTCAATGTCTTAATGTCGAAATTTTGAAAAGATTTTAAAATACGATCCTTTTAACTTGAATAAATTGAATAATAAAACACTCTTATTTTGAAGAAATAAAATGTCACACCCAGTGAGTTAGGGCGCAACATTTTTAATCTTCAAATTAAGTTTATCATTTAACTTTTGAAATCTATGCATTTTGAGAAGGATATACGATTATTTGGGTCAAATGAGAAAATCAAGACCCAGTAAGTTAGGGCTCGATTTCACGAAATTTCTAAATATCGAATATTGCCTTTGAAATTTTATGCTTTTAGAAATTTAAAAGGATATTTTGCTATTTAGGTTTAGCGAGAAAATCGAGACCCAATAAGTTAGGGTACAATTTCTCGAATTTCCAAAATACAAAATGTTGCCTTATTTAGCAAAATTCCATCTCGAATAATAGCGGGTAATTTATTTGAAGGTAAGCATTTATTTTGTTTGAAATAAAATAAAGTAACCTAAGTTGGATAACTATGTCGGAGTTTAATTTACAATATGATGACGTGAAATAACAATATAATAATAAATATGGAATAATGATACATGGATAATTACACAAATGTATGACAATAATATGAAAATACGTGTAAACTAATTATGGTACACACAATAGCAAAAATCTCACAACATTCATCATTCAAATACAAACATTAATAAATAAAGACACATTAATTAGACAAACAATGAAAAGATGTAAAAGCGAAGTAAAATCGAATTAGATGTAAAAACGATGTTAAAATAATAGTGATGAATTTAAGATAAGTAATGCCAAACAAGAAATTTAAGGTTAATAATGTATAAGTCAATTTTTAAAATGTATATAAGTATAAGATACGTGATGTATGAAAAGAAAAACAAATGAAGCATTTAAAAATATATATAAATTGCGTTTAAAAGGTATGTAAAACAATTTTAAAATAATAAAACGAATTTAACGAAAAGATGCGTAAAATGAAATCAACATAAAAACAGTTTATAATATATATAACATATCTTAATATAAAATCAAATAAAACAATAAAAGCATATCATAAAAAAATTAAAACGTTATATAGAAAAGGATATGTATAAACAAAAATGTTTAACATAAATAAAACGTAAAAGTAAAATGAAATAAAACTATTTAAATGTAATAATATATATAAAAATTTACACAGTTAAAAAGCAAATAAAAATGAAACCAAAACAAACAAAACTAATAATAATAAACAAGAGCAATTTAAAAGAAAAAAAATAATTAAAGAAATTAAAGAACTAAGGATGAAACTGGAAACGGACAAGAATCTGGGGGGCGAAACTGTAAATAAATAAAACAGGTGGCTAGGGGGCTGAAATAAAAGGCACTGAGGACATGGGGGATCGATTGTGCAATACTCCCCGTCCCGCCCAAGTAATGTTTTGCACCGGACCAGATTGGAACAAGCGAGAAATTATGTGGCCGAAATTAAATAAAATGAAAGGGTACAATCGGAGGGACCAAAGGCGCAAATTACCCTCGGACCCAGAACGCGGGTCACAGTCACCTCCGGTCAGATCATCGGGTATGGGCCAATAAGTCTTGAAACGGTGCCGTTTTGAAACCATCAGATTGGTATCAAACGGCGACGTTTCTCCCTCTGCACATAGATTAAAGAAAGATCCAAAACAGCAGCCTCTCTTCATACATCAAACCCTAAAAACTATTCTCCTCTCCTCTGAGCGCCGTTTCGGGCCTCCATCCCCCATCCGACTTCGACTGACAGAGTAGATGGAGGATCGGCCACCAGGTAAGTTGGTTTCTCAACCTTTCTGTTACTTTTTCAAACGGTGAAATATAAAAACAAGAACAAAGAGAGAATTAAAAGAAAATAAAGAAGCAAAAAATGAATCACCTTCCAGAAAAACTTTGTTCTCTGATTCTTTTTTCCAATATTTCCAGAATATTTTTCTTTGTATACAATATCCCCCCTTTTACAGTATTCCTAATGGCTCTGTCGAAACCGTTTTTTGAAAACAGAAAAAATTTGGTTGTCGACTTTAAAAAAATAAAATTTGGAGTCGCCACCGATCCTTTATTAAGGTGTGATCGGCTCACCTTAAAAATTATTTTGGTCTACGAATTTTGAGAAAACGAGTTCGGGAGTCAGTTACGTACGAGGAAGGGTTAGCACCCTCGTAACGCCCAAAATCGGTACCAAATTAACTATTTGATGTCTTAGTGTCGAAAGTTAAAAAGATTTTAAAATAAGCTTAAATGATCAAATTTGCAAAAGGATAACCAATTGTTCAAGTCATGTAAAGAAATCGAGTCCCAATACGTTAGGGTACAATTCCTCATAATCCCCGAACTTTGAATATCACTTTTATTGTGTGAGAAAATCTTCATTTCGAGAAAGAAACAGGTCACACCCAATACGTTAGGGCACGACAAGTTAAGTTCCCAAAAATGATTTTTATGCTCATGCATTTTGAATAAAGAATATTCTCGGTCATTTAAGATTGACAAAGAAAATCAGAACCCAATACGTTAGGGCTCAATTTCCTTCGAAAATCCCAAACTTCGAATATCGCTTTTATTCAAAAAAAAAACCTTTAAATCAAGAAAACAACTTTGATAAATGGTTAAAACCAAAATATATTTTTAAAGGGGTACGTTAAAAAAGTTAATGTGCAATATGGTACAGATGTTTTAATTTAAAATATATATGTACATGTACTTACAAAATATGTAAACACAAGCACAATATACAAGTAAATTTAAAATATGTGTATACATATATTTAACACATATATATATAAGTATACATATGTAAAAACATGTAAAGCAAAAACTTACTGTTATCTCTAAAAATATGTATGTATATATATATGTTTTTTAAATAATTTATGAAGAATAATATATAAAAAAACGTAACATATTTACAAAAGTCAAAAAAAACTAAAATATAAGAGTATATATATATAGAAGTTAGGAAAATAAAATAGAAAACCATATGTATAATATATATATATATATGTAGGTAGACGGGTACTATGTAAAAGACTGCACATATATATGTATTATGTATAAAAACAAATGCGTGTATACTATATGAAAAAAGCAAATATACATTATATAAAAACCATGCGTGAATGAATCTAGCAATAGGAATAATAATAATAATAATAATAATAATAATAATAATAATAATAATAGTAACTCAAAAAAATAATTATAATATAATTATAATAATAACATGAAAAATAGAAATATTTCTTAAAAAATGGACTAAATTGAATGGAAAACGAAGAAAATGGGGCAGATTCGAAGCAAACTAAAAGACAGGACCACATTGAATGCGCACACCACAGTGGAGGACCGAAAGGGAAATTATTCCCGCCTTCCCAAAACGCTGCGCAGCGATGGGCCAAAATGGAACAAAAATAGAACATGCGGGAAAATTTAAAATAAATCAGAAATTCAATTTAAACGCACTGCTGGAATAGGGGGACCGAATGCGCAAATAGACCATTTAAGGTCTGACGCGCGGACCCCCCTTCCCCAAACGACACCATTTCACCTTTGCTTTTAAGTTTTAAAAGAAACAAAATTAAAACTAAAAGAAAGTTTCAAATTCTTTCTTTTTCTGTAAGAACTTTTTAGGGTTCCCTCAACCCTTTTTTCACCGCCGCTCCCCTTTGCTCCGATTTCGATGGAGAAGACGTAGGCTCGACGACTCCGACGACCAGGTAAGTCTCTTCTCCTTTTCTTTATATTTTAAATGAAAAATAAATAAAAAAAGAATAAAATAAAAAAATAAAAATAGACACGATTCACCTTCGAGAAAATTTCTTTGTAATCTCCAGTATTTCTCTCTATTTTCGTATATTTTTTACACTGAAAAATTCTCCCCCCCATTTTACAGATTTTCACGGCTTTAAATAGCCGAAATGAAAAAGAAAAAAATGAATCAAAAGAAATCTATTCCGATTTTACTATTCTGTTTTGTTCCCCTTTCTTTTCTGTGGTGTTTGTTGCTATTATTGCTGCGATGTATGCTATTTTTTCGCAGGTTTGGCGGCCGTTGAAGAGGCGTTGTATGCGGGGGTTGCTGTACGTGAGTGATGTGCGGCGACTGCTGAAGCAAATAGGCTCCTAGGATTTCTGTTATTTTGTTTTTGTGTGGGCTAGGTTTAGTGGGTTGGGTCTAGTGTTTGGGCCTACTTATTTGCTTGGGTCTGGGCATTACAGCTGCCCCTCTTTGCTCGTTGTCGTGCAACGGGAACGGAGCAAAGACTAAAGGCCCAATTGTGCCAGGTCTTACTAAGCCTCGACCTCTTCAGTGCTTTTCTTCTTTAAGTAGCTTCATTCCTTCCTACTGCATCTTCATAGGTAAAGGAACTAGTGCTTCAATCCACTCCACTGCAATGTCAGGGAGATAGGCTTCGTACGTTGTAACTTCTCAGAAAGAACAAAATTTACTATCTTCAATCTGCTCCACTGCAACTTCAAGGAGATAAGACTTGTAGCTTCAATTTTGTTCTGCTACAACTTAAAGATAAGTCTGATGCGATTTGCTCTACTGCAATGTCAGGGAAACCAGATCCGCCGTCGTAGCTTCAATCTGTTCCACCGTACCGTCAGGGAAGTAAGATCCACCGTTGTGGCTTCAATCTTTTTAATTGCAATGTCAGGAAAACTAGATCCGCCGTCGTAGCTTTAATCTATTCCATTGCACTGCTAAGAAAGTAAGATCCGTCGTTGTGGCTTCAATCTTTTTAATTACAATATCAGGGAAACCAGATCCACCGTCGTAGCTTCAATCTGTTCCACTGTACTGCTAAGGAAGTAAGATCCGCCGTTGTGGCTTCAATCTTTTTGATTGCAATATCAGGGAAACCAGATCCGCCGTAGTAGCTTCAATCTGTTCCACTGTACTGCTAAGGAAGTAAGATCCGCCGTTGTGGCTTTAATCTTTTTTATTGCAATATCAGGGAAACCAGATCCGCCGTCGTAGCTTCAATCTGTTCCACTGTACTACTAAGGAGATAAGATCCGCCGTTGTGGCTTCAAGTTTTTTTATTGCAATATCAGGGAAACCAGATCCGCCGTCGTAGCTTCAATCTGTTCCACTGTACTGCTAAGGAGATAAGATCCGTCGTTGTGGCTTCAAGCTTTTTTATTGCAATATCAGGGAAACCAGATCTGCCGTCGTAGCTTCAATCTGTTCCACTGTACTGCTAAGGAAGTAAGATCCGCCGTTGTGGCTTCAATCTTTTTTATTGCAATATCAGGGAAACCAGATCCGCCGTCATAGCTTCAATCTGTTCCATTGTACTGCTAATAAGATAGAATTACTAGCTTCAATGTACTCCACTGTAACCTCAGGGAGGTAAAATCCACCATCTTTGATCTGCTCCACTACTGCTTAGGGAGATAAGATCTGTAATCCTCAATCTATTCCATCACGCCCAGGAGATAGAATTATCGGCTTCAATGTACTCCACTGTAACCTCAGGGAGGTAAAATCCACCATCTTTGATCTGCTCTACTACTGCTTAGGGAGATAAGATCTGTACTCTTCGATATACTTCACGCCAATACATGAAGACAAGATCTACTTTCTTCGATCTACTTCGCCACCAGTATGGGAAGACAATATCTGCTTTCCTCGATCTACTTCACGCCAATACATGAAGACAAGATCTCCTTTCTTCGATCTACTTCACCACCAGTATGTGAAGACAAGATTTGCTATCTTTGATCTACTTCACGCCAGTACATGAAAACAAGATCTGCTTTCTTCGATCTACTTCGCCACTAGTATGGGAAGACAAGATATGTTATCTTTGATCTACTTCACGCCAGTACATGAAGATAATATCTACTTTTTCCGATCTACTTCGCCACCAGTATGGGAAGACAAGATTTACTGCTACTCCACTGTTGCTCAGGGAGATAAGGTTTTATACTTTCACCGATCCGTTCTCTGGGGAACATGACCTGTATGATTCATTTATGAACCTAATTATTCCGATTTTCACGGCTTTAAATAGTCGAAATGAAAAAGAAAAAAAATGAATCAAAAGAAATCTATTCCGATTTTACTATTCTGTTTTGTTCCCCTTTCTTTTCTGTGGTGTTTGTTGCTATTATTGCTGCGATGTATGCTATTTTTTCGCAGGTTTGGCGGCCGTTGAAGAGGCGTTGTATGCGGGGGTTGCTGTACGTGAGTGATGTGCGGCGACTGCTGAAGCAAATAGGCTCCTAGGGTTTCTGTTATTTTGTTTTTGTGTGGGCTAGGTTTAGTGGGTTGGGTCTAGTGTTTGGGCCTACTTATTTGCTTGGGTCTGGGCATTATTGGGCCTGTACAGGCTCTTTTATAGCCAGATCCCCAGAAGAAAATAAAAATCGACCCCTAAAAACAATCCGTTCCTCCTCTTTTTTTTTTTATTTCGCTGCTATCGTTTGCTATTTGTTTGTGTTTGTCCTTTGCTGCTATTTTCATGCGTTTTCAGAGGGTACGGATGTGCTTGAGACGCGTCTGGCGTGGGCCCCTGCTCATTATGCTACTGAAGCTTACCCTAACTGCTAGGGTTTTCCTGTGTTGGGCCATTTGGGCGAGTTGGTTTTGGGTTAGGTTTGGGCTAGGTTAATCGGGTTAGGTTTAGCTGATTTGTACTTAGGGTAGTGGAATCTGGGCTTGTTTTTGTAATTGGACTTTTGGACATTTAATTATCTTTTTGGTTTTTTTGTGATCTTGGGCCCGGGCAAATTGGGCCTCTTACAAATCTAATGATGTCTCTACCTTGATAAATTCCAGGTATACACCAAAAAACAACTAGAACCAAAACTAAAAATAAAATCACCATTGCTTTTAGAGAAAACATAGCGGACAAAAACCACCAGTATGTTAAGAGAAAACAATGTGCCCTAAAAACTAATACTGAAACAATCACTCTTTCAAAGAAAAAAGAGTGCACTATTACAATTCTCCCTCTTATAATGGACACTCTCTATAACAACATTTTACAATAACAATCAAATTTGCTATAAAACCAATTTTTCGTATTTTATTTTTGCCATTTATAATAGCTTTTCATCGACATAAAGTATGAAGTACACTCTACGCTAAATTAGTTATCTACAATAACCTCTTCCTCAAATTTTAAGTGAAATAAAAATAATAAACTTTAGTTAAGATATTATTTCAATAAAATATTTAAATTTTGTATAAAATATATGATTTTATTTTATTAAATAAAATATTTTTAAGAAATGGAATTAAATTAGTGAATTCTATTGGCAATACAATCTAAATCTCACTAATTAGAATTATTAGTACATTATAGTTTTTAATTTGAATTTTAACAAAATTCAAATATGATGGTGTCTTAGATATTGTTATAGGTGTATAACAACCACCTCCTTTTATTGTCCATAATTTTGGCAAACAAATGTTATATAAAGGGTCAATAGTAGTTATTTACAAATTTTCATATGGTAGTGCCCGATGGAACTAAGCTGCCATAAAAACCACCATGAAAGCTGTAACACCCCTTACCTGATCCGAGTTACAAGATATTACTACTATAATCGAAACTAAAAACATTAAAATAATAATGATAGTAAATCTAAAGTTAGATTGAGATTTTCAAACAGAGATAAAACCTGCAATTTTTACAAAAAGAAAGGGCACATTAAGTCTGAGGGCTATAAGTTGCAGAATAAGATTAAAAGGGAGGTTGCGATAAAAAAGTTAAACAACCAAAACAATCCGATTCTGTTGACAACTCTAAAGTAAGCAAAGAGTGGATCCTCGATTCAAATTATTGAAAGTAAATTAAATTAAATTATTGTATTAACACATAATATAGGATTTTATCATTTTTGTTAAAAATAAATTAAATTGAAAGTAAAATGTCCCATGCATTAATAAAATACTTAGTCAATATTTCATTTCCATTTCAAGAAGTGGTCGGAAAAAGTTGAAGTGATTTTTTTTCCAGGTATTTGATTCAAGTTCGAATCTACTTGAATATCACCTCCAGTTCCAACAAGATTAGTCTCAAATCACAAAATGGGTAAAAATATTTATGATTATACCAAAAAATCATTTCCATTTAATTTGATATTTGTTATATCAAACTAGAGAGTGTGCTTCAAGCCTAAAATAGTAAAGTCAAATTTCAAACTTTGCTCAACAATAATTCTTGTTATAAATTAGAAGACAACATCAACAAACAGTTTGGAAATGCAAACCGGTCAAGATAAGTACACTGATTCCAATATTCGACCACAAATAAAGAATGATTTTCATCTTTCACACACTTTTATACAATTAACAATAATTAATTTTTTCAGAACTAGATCGATATTTGAAACAATCTAAATGATTCGATTAAATAAATCGTTAAAAATTTAAAATTAATTCAACTGTTGGTTCAATCAATTTTTAAAATCTTCCTCCGAATCGACTGTGACTAATTAATCTAAATAACATTCAACCTAAGTATATCCATTTTGAAAGGTACCCCACTTAAACTATAGTCATTTAGCTAAAATATTCTCTACATTAGCTCATCCTCCCCCACAAAAAAGATGCTACATTAGCTAAAATATATCTTAATCTTTGTGAGAAAGATGCTAGCTATTGTCTATAAGAAACTAAACATTTCAAATTAAAGGTCGAGTGGCCCTTTGTATTGTAGGAGATGCTGATTGATTATGCTCTTTGATGGTGTTTTTTGTTTGGTGAGATGATTTTGCCAAGGGTTGTTTGATCATTGATGAATGGTGTAGGTAGAGGCAAAGGGAGTGGTGTACGCACGCTCTCGTCTTTCTAAAATGAAAATTTGTTGTTTTAGTCAATCAAAATTTATAAAACTTTAAGTTAATATATGATAAAATTATAATTTAGTCCATTAAAAATGTTAAAGCTTTAAGTTAATTCTTTTAAAAACTATAAAGATATAAGCTAATGTCAGGGTGAAATTGTATTTTAACTTTCATAAAAATATAGAACTTAATCTCAATCCCCTAAAAAAAATTTTGGGTTTGCCTCTGGGTGTAAATTATTTTATAAAATGCTAATACTTTAGACATGTGTTTAGAAGTTTCGATGGAGATTGAAGTGAGTATAGGTGATCGGATTTGAGTGTTTTCCTTGTTGCCTTTAACATGTGATGTTTTATTTTTTAATAAAATTTTATTTTTATTTTATCTAAAAAAAAAGGAAATAGTAAAGTTGAAAGTCTAAAAATTGTTGCGTCCTACATTTAAATCCTATTGTAATGGGTTTTTTTATAAATATTTTTATATATGATTAAATCACTTTTGAGGGCATGAACTTGACAACTACTCCCACATTGGGGCTTAAACTTTTTTTTAGGTCTAAGTTAGTTTTTGAACTTGACAATTGTTCCTACATTTAGATCTGAATTTTTTTTAAGTTCTTGATATTTCTTTGAAAACCTTAAAGTTCAATTTTCAACATGGAAACAATTGCCAAGTTTAGAACCATTATGGGAACATTGCCAGGTTTAGAAACTAATTTGGACAAAAAAAATATCCAGTCCCCAATATCAATTATCTAATTTGAGACCATTCACCAAGTTTAAAGACCTTTAATCCCCCCCAAAAAAAGCTCAATCATCTATATGAAAATAGTTGCCAAATTGATGTTCAAATAGTGGTTTTAACCATTTTATATAATCAAGAGTTTTAAGTAAAAAATAAATTTATAAAATCATATTTTAAATTTAAATTTAAATATATATTTATACAAATATTAAATGCTTTAAAAGTTATACCCAAATACAAATAGTCATTAAATGCTTTAAAAGTTATACCCAAATACAAATAGTCATTAAATGCCATTGGACCACAAAATAAAATCACTGAAAACGAATATCAACCCATCACCAAATCAGATAAACTTCATTGCATAGAAAGAGAATACTATTAAATCTACTAATTCAATCTCTATATTATTAAAAAAAATTAAATAATCAATAAGTGATTTGGTGCAATGGTAATTAAGGCATATTGGACTCCTAAGAGGAAGACCTAGGTTCAAACTTAGGAAATAATATTGTTAGGAGGAATAGTCATGAACCCTGAACATGGACCGTAAAATGGACATGATAGTAAATTTACATTTTAGTCATTCAATTTTAAAAAAAAGTTACAAGTTTGTCACTAAACTATTTAAAAGTTTTAGGGTTTTAAGGACCTCCTTCATAGTTGTATTCCAGTAATCTTGTCACCTCTGGCCTCCTCCTCCGACAAAGAAACATGCCAAACCAGAGCTTTTTCCCTCTTTTTTCAACTTTATGGTTTAACTTTCCTTAAAATGTCCCGAAACTCCGCTGATATAAACTTGAAGCACTGATGGAGAAGCTGTCTAGTCTCCATCCACCATTCTTCTTCTTCTTCTTTACATTTTGATTCTCTTTTCTCTAATTTTATGGTCCCTTTGCTTCTTTAGACCTTGTCTGAGACTCGCAAAATTAAGCGACTTTCTTCCTTATTTTATTTTCTTTCTTTTTCGGTATTTTTGTTTGTTTTTAATGTGATTATGGTGATTCTTTGTTGCTGGTTTGGGATAAGAGTGTGTTGAATAGTTTGATTGTGGATTTTTTTGGATTATGATTTTGGCCGAAGGGAGAATAGTGAGTGGGTTAAGAATGAAAGGTAGCTAAGTTAGTTGGGTTAGAGGTTAGGCATGGGGTTGATAATGGTTTTGCTAGAGTTTGGGTTTTGAGTTGTTGTTAATTAATACCATTTAGATTATAAGGTTAAGGAGTAACGGTGCAAAGATTGAGTGACGAAAGTGTAAAATTGTAAACTTGCAAATAGTTGGATGACCAATTGTAAATTTACTTGTCCCACACTTGATGTCTGTTATTAAGTTAACAAATTAGTGATTGTAACTTTTGAATAATTCGATGATCGACATGTAACTTTATAATAAATTAAGTAAGGTAGTTATTACCTACTTCATTAAGTAGGGAAAAACTTTATAACAAATTTACTTTATAATTATAATTGTTACCTTAGATTTTGAATGTTGAAAATTTTGAATAAAAATCAAAAGGAATTAATGACACAAACATAAGTATAGGACAGACCTATGACCAAATAATTTATTCTACATTTGAAGTCAATCAATTTTTCCACACCTACCCATAATGTGACAATAATAAGAATTTAACAATAAATATAAATTATGATATGCAGGATTGAGTTTAAGTATAATATCAATATTGTATATAAATGTTTTAGTCCGACTCAAAATATAAATTTTAGTTTTAGTTAATTCAATTTATAAAGTTCTAAATTTTCATAAATTATGTATTGAATAATTATCTTTTAATATTTATATTAGAAAATTATTTAATCCAGTTGCAGGGTAAATCACTGTCATATTGCCTTTAAAAAGAATTAAAACAAATACACATCATTCATTTAACCTTACTTTCATTGACAATTAACATAATAATAACCTATTGTATTTTTAATATTCATATGATATAATTTATATAACATAAAATTAACATATCAAAAATGGAAACATTGGTTATGTCGAGTAGAACTCGAGTCTTGAATATTAAAACCCAAGGGTCAACTGATATTTTTTCATTATAATTTCTGATTATATCTGTTCTTTTTTAATACAATATTTAGAACTCAAACCCACGTCCTCTTACATTGATAATAATGTTTATGCCAATTGAACTAAAAACATTTTAATCATTCAAATAGTGCATGTAACTTTCTTTTCTTTTTTGTCATTTCATACTTTAATTATTCTCTATTCCACCTTGGATGAATTGCTATTTTAGTGTAAGAGATTCATTTGCATGGGTTGGACCTTAAGTATGGGCTCTCAAGAATTGGCCTAACTTCTGCCTCTTAGGTTTTACATATAAATGAGCTTAAATCCTATTTGAGTTTCCTAGTCCAACCCACGGTTAGTAAATAAAAAGGTAAATTATATCTAAGGTCACTAAACTATTAGTAACTTTATACTTTAGTCACCCAACTTCAAAAAGTTACAAAATGGTTACTGAAGTATTTGAAAGTTTTCATTTAATTCACTAGTCTATTAAAATCATGCTGTATGGCCTTTTTTGTTCACAATGTCTGCACTAATCAAAAGCTTTCCTTCTCCTTCTTTTATGCAATTTAATTTTTTTTCATGAAACAACTTTGAACTTCATAAATACGTGAATCGAAATTTAAACAATTTTCTTCTAATAGGTACTGGTTCACCATACCAATCGTCGAATTGTCACTTGGAGCTTGCTAGTCGGACTTAAAAAAAAAACTTAATAACCTAATGACTTAAATAAAACCTTCAAATAGTTTAGTACTTATAATGATTGATTCAAGACCGTTGATATATTTATAACTTTTGGAAAAAAAGAAGGAATTGGTTCAAATTGCATTGTTGGGCATTAACCTTCTTCACAATCGGACAATTCATAAAGGAGGATATTGATATCAAGGTATTCAGAATTGCATCAATGGTCACCGCTTTTTTACTACAACTAGTACATATAGATACTGGTTTGTATTAGTGCACCTTTTTAGATTTATTGATATTTTTGAAAATATTTAATATATGCATATAAAAATATTTACAAATATCAAATGAATAAGATTAAATAAATTTAAAATATAAAATATATCGATTATATAAAATACTCATCCACATGCTTCACAAATAAAAATCTATCGTTTACAAGTTAGTAACTTATATATATTTTTTAATATTATTCATGCACCAACTAAAGTAAAATGTTTCAATCGACGTGATTGGTATAGATTGAAATTTTCATCGACGCACACTAGTTGATCTAGTCGAAACCAAGGTGGAACTAGCTACATATTTTTTTGGATAAGGTAGCATTTAGTCCCTCAACTTAGTTCCTATCTTTTTCTTTGGTCCACATTAGTCTCTAAACTAAAGAATTTTTGCCAGATTTGGTCTTTGTAATGACACGACATTCTAAAATTTTGTCATGTCATCACATAAAAGTTACAAGTTTTCAAAAAAAAAAAAATTTAGGTCATGATATGGCACTCTAATATTGTGCCATGTGAGCAGAATACTTTTTGTTAAAATATGTTATAAGTTATTGTACTCTTCATAAATTTAGAATTTAGTCTCTATTTTTATTTCTAAAATTTAGTCTATCTATTTTTAAATTTAAAGATACAAATCCAATCATCAACACATTAAAATTCTTTTATTAAATACAAATCCATTATAACCCATTTTTTATTTACATAGCCATCAAATGATTTTTTAATTTCAAAATGTCATACTGAAAAATTTAATAAAAACTATTAGACTTGAATTTTTAAATCCAAAAAATAGAGAAATTGAATATCTGAAATAAAAGTATAATGACTAAATTCCAAATGTAGGTAAAATACAGGGACTTGTAGCATATTTTAACCTATATATATATATATTCGCACGTCAAAGTAATTAGTCAAGCTTGGAAAGCAGGTGAGAAACAACGTTTCCCCCACTGCCCAATTACTTATTTTCTGCTTTGCAATTTACAATTTATTAAAAAATATATAAATAATAAATTATGTAGAAATTTGAAAACCCTCGATTCTTCCCTAAATTTGCCCAACTTTCCCTAGAAAAATAAACAAAAATAATTAAAAAATATTGATCCAATCTGTTCCTTCAATACCCAGGTTAGTTTTATTTTTATCCAATTTGGATTATGTATTACGTCTAAGATCTTGTTTTTAGATTTTTTTTTACTGGGTTTAATTGATTATGATTTGAATTTGTTGTCTTCTTCTGAATTTAGGTTAGGGTTTCTTTTCTTTTGTTGGATTAATAAAATGGTGTTGTTTGGTTTGTAATTAATGTCGTTTATGGCACAATTTGATGAACTATTGTTAAAATAGATTCAAAATTTTTTTTTTTGGATTTCAATCGTTATGGTGTTAGTTTCATTTCGAGTTTTCTGGGTTTTTATTTTTGGGTAAAAAATTAGGAATTGGGTTTGTGTTTGGTTGATTGAATTTGAAAGTTGTAATCTTTGATTCCATTGAATTTTAGATTTCTTATTTTCCCCTTTAAATTATGTTTTTGGATTTTTATTGTTTTGATTTATTGTGTTGCGTGAATTAAGGAATGGCGAGCGGTTTTGGGGAATCAACAAGCAGACCACCCCCAAGTCCGCCTTGCTCGGGTAGTACTGATAATGCTAACGATGCCGGTGGTTTTGAATGCAATATCTGCTTCGAGTTAGCTCAAGACCCGATCGTCACTCTTTGCGGTCACCTCTTTTGTTGGCCGTGTCTATACAGATGGTTACACCATCATTGTCATTGCCATGAATGCCCTGTTTGCAAAGCCCTCATACAAGAGGAAAAACTCGTTCCACTTTACGGTAGGGGCAAAAACCATACTGATCCACGTTCAAAATTGTATCCCGGCATGGAAATCCCTAACCGTCCCACAGGGCAAAGACCAGCAACCGCTCCTCCTCCTCCCCCAGAAGCCAATCCATTTGGCAATTACGGGTTTGGACTAATGGGAGGTTTTGTTCCAATGGCAACCACCAGGATCGGTAACTTCACAATGGGATTTGGAGGCTTATTGCCATCATTGTTTAACATCCAGTCCCATGGATTCCCAGATGCTACTGTGTACGGAACAACTTCGGGGTTCCCTTTTGGGTACAATACGGTTCATGGCGGTCATCCTCATTGGTTTCCCCAGCCGCCAACCACTCGAGGACAGCAAGCAGATAATGTGTTGAAGAATCTTCTTTTATTGATTGGGGTCTTCGTAGTCCTTGCTCTGCTATATTGGTGAAATAGGTATAACCGCTTAAGCTCAGACAAAGCTTAGTTATTTAGTGTCTGTATATATATGCTTATAGCCGAATCGACGATTCTGTTTTAGCTCGAGAAGAAGTTGTCAATATAATACTTTGCCATTTGTAGCTTCAGGAACAACTTACACTCGTCTTAATTCGTTCTTTTCAAAATAAAAAAAGGAATTAGCTCGTTTCCCCCCTATACATAGAAACATTGTGTTGATTCTTGAATGGTCATTTGGTGTCAATCATGTTAGAACCATAAAAAGAGAACAGCTGTTTTCTTATTTCTTTGCTTTTTCTGGGTGATCCAATCATGGTGGTAATAGCTATATACGTCTCCCAAAAGCTAAATTATTGAACATCTTTGGATTTTTATTACATAACCATATGGAACACGAGTTTGTGTTAAAATATACAAACACAAGTTCATATGCAGGCTCCATTTGGTGCTTTGTCTATAGGAACATGCTATTGAATGATAGTTTTGAACACTATTTGGGTGAAAATACCATAGAGGTCACTGAACTAGGAGTTAAATTGTATTTTACTCTCTCTACTAAAAAATGAGCAAATTAGTTAATGTATCTTAAATCAAAGAAAAGATTGGTCATTTCTATTAAAAATTTCATCTTTTTGTATTGTTAAAAATTGGCGTGGCTAATAGAATAACTAGACAATAACACTTAGTGTGCCACGTGTATTTTATGCTAACATTTAGGGATCAGTTTTTAGCAATAGAAATGGATGAAATTTTTAATAGAAAAATTAATTTGTTCTTTGATCTAATATACATGGACTAATTTACTCATTTTTTAATAGAAGTGTCAAAATACAAACTTACTCCTATTATAGGGGTTTATATGATACTTTTACCACATTATTTGTTGAACCAATTACATTGATTGGATGGTTCTGATGTTTACACATGGGAAAGATAATGCCTTTTGTTTTGTTCCACATGGTAGGGTAGGGGATTCATTTATCATACCATGGAAACTTGGTCATAGGGTACTTCTGGTTTGATCATGCAATTAAACTCAAGAAAAGTAATTGCTCCTAAGTCCTACCACATGATGGAATATGAATGAATTTTGTACCCTGCGTTTTAGGTCTTAATTGCCTTCATCAAAGGGTTATATGCTTTCTTGGAACATAAGTTTTCAACTGAAAAATGTCTTATTATTTCCATTTTTTTCTTTATTTATTTTAGATTAATCTTTCTTAACTTTAGAACAAGGCAACCCTTGGTTCTTTTCCTCCTCAGCTAACCGACATATCTATTGATAGACTGAGGAGGATGGGACTTGTAAAACAGTTCATCCGGTGGGTTGAGAGTCGTAAAGTGAGGGTTTGAAGTAAAAGAGTTGATGGATTGAGGAGAATGGGGACTTGTAAGACAATTCATTCGATGGGTTGAGAGTCGTAAAGTGAGAGTTTGAAGTAAAAGAGTTGAAGACAAGGATAGGAGTCGGAGGGTATGATTGGTTCATCGAGGTTGGAAATGCCACGTAAAGGGACATGATTGTTGGATGTTTTGAGTAACAAGTGGTAGTAATCTTGTTGTCACGATTTGTTAGTTTTTAGAGAAGAGTTGAATTGATGTTTTTAACAGACATATCAAATAAAGCATTAGATTTTTAAACATGACAATTCGTAGTTCATGCTATTTTTTTTGAATTTTTATGAACTTTTTTAATTGAGTTTTAAAATTTTTAAAATCCTTTTTTGAATATTTTTATAAATTTTAATGTGGCGTATAAGACAAATAGCGTATGTCAACATGAAGTACACATGTATTGTCACATGAATTGTCACGCCAATATCATTAAAAAAATTAATGTTTTAGTCAATATTTTTGTAAAAAAAAATGATTTGATTCTTTTCAAAAGATTAATGACCAAATTTAGCTAAGAAAAAGTCAAATTAACAAAATATGTAAACATTGAGGGTTCAAGTTATCATTGTATAAAAAACAAGAAGAAAAAACCAACTAAACCGCTTATTCAACCAGTTTTTTAGCTCAACTCAACTGTTTTTAGCAATTCACTCAAAACTCGTTTCAATGACCTGTTTCTGCTTCAACTGATTCGATCTGATTCTAACAAGATAATATGCACACCTTAATGCTCAGCACTCAACCTTCGTTCCACTTGTAAATTTTATAATAGATGATGTTCCTTCGCATTTATTGTTTTCAACTAATTTCATTGCAGTGCTAAGCTTCTATGAAGCTTCAATAACTAAGTGTTCTGTCACAATACTTGACCAAAAGAGCAAACTGGTTCACATTGGAACAAGACATTATATCTTTCCATGTAATGTCGTAAATGCATGTATCTTTATTAGATTGTAAAGGGTTGTTAATAATTTTCTGATATATAAGTTCCAAAAAAGGAGGGACCTAGCTGAATTTATTGTTGCTGCATTAAGTTTCCTGCTATCTGCAACAATGTTTTCGGGTGGAAGCTCACTCAAACTATAATACACACGCAAAATCTGAACCTGTACAAAACTTGAATGCCGCCTATATGAAATTTGCAGTGTCAATAACTAGCAAATAATTTGATTTTCCTTTTACAACTCATTCTGTTTTTACCTATTATCTGACGTCGGTGATAAATAATTTTGTTTATAAAAATTTGGGTGAATTGCACTCGTGGTCAACTAATTATGAAAAGTTACGATACGATTTGGTCACTTAATTATTTGAAATTGATCATTTAAGCCACTCCTCTGTTAACTTGCTAATGGATGTCAACGTGGACGGTTAAGTCACTATTCCTCAAATACATTGTTAGTCACTCAATTATTAGTAAGTTTTCATTGTGATCACCTGCATGTGAAAAGTTTCAAAATGATTACTAATAATTGGCTATTAAGACTATAAGTTAATATGTCATGTCTTCAATCCATTAGTGATCATTTTGTAAGTTTTCATAGTAGTGGGACCAAAACGAAAACTAACTAATAATTGGATGACTAATAGTGGAGCTTACCCAAATATATTTGAAGAATAGTGACTTAATGGTCCATGTTGACATCCGTTGGCAAGTTAACAATGGTGACCCAAGTGATCAATTTCGAATAATTAAGTGATCAAAATATAACTTTTAATAATTGGATGGCCAAAGTACAAAATCACTAACTATTGAGTAACCATGACTGCAATTTACCCTATAAACTTTTTGTAGTCATGTTAACATGTTCCAAGTCACTAATAAAAGGGAAAAAGAGTTTGAAAAAAGATTAATAATGGGGTTTTGTTGTTCTTTTTATTATTATTATTATTATCTTAGTATCAATGAAATTGGTAGATAACGAAGTGATTTATTAATAAAATATTAAAATTTTATTGTAAAATAAATTTCAATATAAGAAATTATTAGCATTATAAAATAATTAATCAAAATAAATTTGAAAAATGAAAATCACACATAAATCAAAAAATAGTCTAGATTATAGATGTCAACTACCAAAGAGTGAAGTCAAAAAATTCATTTTGGGGTGTCAAATGTAATTCTACTTGCCTCCTTCGCCTTCACCTCTCTCGGCTATACTTCATTATTATGGTATAAATTTATACAAATTCTTGCATATGTAATTTTTTTAATGATAAAAAATTTAGAAAGAGAAAATAAAATAAAATAAAATGGGATTATTGAATAAGAAAAACATATTAACAAGTTTTGGGTGTAGTTGTAAGATACATCATATTAGTTGTCGAAATCGTTTTTTGAAAAACAAAAATTTTGGTTATCGACTTAAAAAAACAAAAACTGGAGTCGCCACCGATCCTTTATTAAGGTGTGATCGGCCCACCTTAAAAAATAATTTTGGTTTGCGAAATTTGAGAAAACAGGTTCGGGAGTCAGTTACGCACGAGGAAGGATTAGCACCCTCGTAACGCCCAAAATTGGTACCAAATTGATTTTTGTTAATGTCTTGGTGTCGAAAATTTGAAAAGATTTTAAAAGAAAACTCTTTATTTCATAAATAAAAAAGTAAGACATTCACATTTCAAAGAAATAAAACACCACACCCAGTGAGTTAGGGCACAATATTTTTAAATCTCCAAAATACCCGAATATTGCCTTTTGCTTTTGAAAATTCTTATCTCGAAAAGAAAATGTCATGACCAGTAAGTTAGGACTCAACATTTTGAATTCCCGAGAATAAGCTTTTATTTAAAATTTATGAATTTATTGCAAAATAAATACTTGGCTTTCTAAATTCATCGAAAAATAATCGCGATCCAGTAAGTTAGGACACAATCCTTCCCGAGAATCATGAATGCCAAATATTTTGGAAATTTGTAAAAATATGATGACTTTAATGCTTCGATAAAACCAAAATATATTTCCGAAAGGTATGTTAAAAGTTAATGTACAATATGATCTGATACTTTAATTTACAACATATACGAATAAATATTTGCAAATATATATACAAATACAATATAACGGTAAAGTTGCAAACATATGTACACATATATCTATTATAAAATAAATGTGTATCTTGGATTATAAAGTATGGGAAACATGTGGATTTTAAAATGTGTATGCATATATATATGAATGTAAAATTATGAGAATAAAACAAAATATAAAAACGTGTGGATATGTATATGGTTGAAAAAATGCATAAATATATATATATATATATATATATATATATATAATATAAGGTATATAAAATATATAGGATAAAAAGATAAAATAAAGGAAATAAAATGTATGTAAAACGTACAAAAACATATGCATTTTAAAGCTTAAGAATATATATATATATATATATATATATATATATATATATATATATGCTAGTAATGAAAATATGAAAAGAAAATAATAAAAGTTATGCGTTTGCAAAAAAAAAATCGAAATATAAAACAATATGTATATACACGTACATGAAAATCATAAATGGTATTAGTATAATAATAAGTGATAATAGTAATAACAAATGAGTAACAGTATATTAAAAAAAACCAAAAAAACTGAATAAAGTAAAAAAAAAACAAATTGAACAAAAGACCAAAAAATGGGGGCAAATTCATAAATAATAAAAAAGGATCGATTCGAACACGCGTGCGATAATGGGGGACTAAAAAGGAAATAATTCCTTCCTTCCAAAACGCAAGAATGGGGTATCAAATTGAAATAAAAATGGAATACGCGGCCCAAATTTTAAAACCGGTGGAAAATGTTTAATTGACATGCGTTGCAAAAGAGAGGGGTTAAATGCGCAAATTCCCCATCTAACGTCAGGACGCGCGGATCCTCCCCTTCGAGTCGGGTCACCGCGCGGGTCAGGGCCTTAAAAACGACGTCGTTTTTGTAGCGTTACTTAAAACAAAATCTTCTTTCAAAATCATTTACAACCGAATGAAAAAAAAGAAAAAAAAACAAACACCCCTCTTTTGCTCTGCTAGGGTTTCACCCCTAGCGTCCTCGCGCCGCCGTTTCCCATGCCAAAACCTCCCTCAAACACCGATTGCAACGGAGCGATGAGGGATCGAAGACACCAATATAAGGTAAACTTACCCTTTTATTTCTTTTCCTTGAATAAACAATAGATATTAACAAAAAATCAATTGTAGAAATAAAAACAAGAGAAAACGCTACAGTGGTAAATCACCTTCTGCTTTGGTTTCTATTTTCCCTTGTATTTTCTCTCTTATTAGTGTCTATTCCCCCCTTTTACAGATTAAAATCGGGCTTTTATAGCCGAAATAGAAAAGAAGAAAATCTAAAAATCAAAGATCAATCATTTCTGTTATTTTATCCGTATTTTGTTGCCCAATTTTTTGCACTTTGTTCTGTGTTTGTTCTCGCAGTCTTGTTAGAGGCGTCTTGTGCTGACGCTTATGAGTCTTGCCAAGAGGCGATGAGTTGCTTGGCTAAGGCTGGAGGCTACTAGGGTTTTTTTGTGTGTGTGTGTTTTAGGCTAATGGGCTAGGGTTAGGTGTTGGGCCATTCTAGGTTTAATTGGGCACGGGCATTGTTGGGTTTGTACAGCTGCCCCTCTTTGCTCATTGTCGTGTAACGGGAATAGAGCAAAGACTAAAATCCCAATTGTGCCCGGTCTTACTGACCCTCGACTTCTTCATTGCTTCTTTTCTTTAGGTAGCATCATTCCTTCCTACTGCATCTTCAGAGGTACAGGAACTAGCGTTTCAATCCACTCCACTGGAATGTCAGGGAGATAGGATTCGCATCTTGTGGTTTTTCAAAAGAACAAAATTTACTATCTTTAGTCTGCTCCACTGCAACTTCAGGGAGATAAGACTTATAGCTTCAACTTGTTCTGCTACAATTTTAGGATAAATCTTGACACAATCTGCTCTACTACAACTTCAGAGAGATGAGATCTGCGGTTTTAATCCACTCCACTGCAACTTCAGGGAGATAGGATTGATTTTTTCTGTCTATTCCACTGTTGCCCCAGGAGATAGAATTACTGGCTTCAATGTACTCCACTGTAACCTTAGGGAGGTAAAATCCACCATCTTTGATCTGCTCCACTACTGCTTAGGGAGATAAGATCTGTAATCTTCAATCTATTCCACTATTGCCCAGGGAGATAGAATTACTGGCTTCAATGTACTCCACTGCAACCTCAGGGAGGTAAAATCCACCATCTTTGATCTGCTCCACTACTGCTTAGGGAGATAAGATCTGTAATCTTCAATCTACTCCGCTGCTGCCCAGGGAAGTAGAATTTCTGGCTTCAATGTACTCCACTGCAACCACAGAGAGGTAAAATCTGCCGTCTTCGATCTGCTTCGCTATCTATGCAGGAAGGCAAGATCTAAAATCTTGATCTATTCCATCACGCCTGAGGAGATAGAATTACTGGCTTCAATGTACTCCACTGTAACCTCAGGGAGGTAAAATCCACCATTTTTTATTTGCTCCACTACTGCTTAGGGAGACAAGGTCTGAAATCTTTAATCTGTTTCTATCGCTGTCGTGGAAGTAGAATTATCGCTTCAATGTACTCCACCGTAACCACAGTAGGTAAAATCGCCATATTCGATCGCTTCATTGTCTATGTAGGAAGGCAAGATCTGCTATCTTCAATCTATTCCGCCGCCTTGTGGAAGTAGAATTATCGGCTTCAATGTACTCCATTGTAACCACGAGGAGGTAAAATCCGTCATTTTTGATCTCGCTCCACTCTCGCTAGGGAGACAAGATCAAATCTTCAACTCGCCCACTTGCTCTCCAGGGAGGCGAGGTTGATGTCTTCGATCCGCTTCACTTGTCGACGGGGAAGACAAGATCTAAAATCTTCAATCTATTCCGCTGCTGCCCAGGGAAGTAGAATTACTGGCTTCAATGTACTCCACTGTAACCTCAAGGAGGTAAAATCGGCCATCTTCGATCTACTCCACTACTGCTTAGGGAGATAAGATCTGTAATCTTCAACCTGCTCCACTGTCTCCGAGGGAGGCGAGGTTGGTGTCTTCGATCTGCTTCACTGTCGATGCAGGAAGGCAAGATCTGTTATCATCGCTGATCTATTCTCTGGGGAACATGACCTGTATAATGAACCTAATTATGCCTAAAGATTAGGATGACAGGATCGGAATGAATCAAATACTCCTAACTAGGCATGTATGAATGACATTTGAATGAATGCAGAATGTCATAAAAATGATATTTTAACGCTTGAGTTATCAATACTCCAAGTTTATTAAGGTCTTATCGCTTAATGTACTATAGCGCCTTTATACTCGGCTGGTGAACCCAATAAGCACTTGACCAGATTGCCCCCGACTGTAAACCTTCAAGTTTGATCCACTGGAATACAAAAATTTGTACCATCTTTCTCCGTTGTAACCCAAGAGTAAAAGATTTGACATTTTCTCAATCCTCCGTTATCACAATTCAAGGATACAGGATGTGAAACTTTTTGGTCCCTTACACCATTCCAGGGTGTTGTACCAAATGCTCATGCACAAATGAAGAAATCTTCTCCAAGAATAACTTCTTCTTATCATCCGGTGATCATTGCCTGCTTGTTCATTGAAGCTTTATCACCAACCTGACATCTTGCCATTTTGTTTAATTAATACATTAGACAAGAAAATTCAAAGGGATAGTCTTCATTTAGACTCTTCTTTATCAGATTTCTAACCTGGTGTGTTCTAAACAATAGTCCTGTTTGAGGTTCCTATATTATTCAGAAACTTCTAGAGTAATATGCAAAACTTCCCTTGTAAAAGTTTTATTAGTCTATTAATCATTATTCTAATGCCACATACTTGCAAAAATATCATGGATAAGAATAGAGTTGGCTCTGAGCATAGCTCGAAATGAATAAATTATCAAGGATAATAAAGATGGATAACAAAGAAATTGATTTAGGAATGCGTATCTTGGCAATGAATGAAGTGTTCCAAGAATAGCAAAAATGGTATAAGGATTAGGTGCCCCAGACATCGCAGCTTGAACTTCTCTGTACAAACTTTCTAAAGACCATTCTGAGCTTAACATGTGTTTAGGAGATCTATAGTACTTTGTCGATGCCCCAAGATGTCGCTTACCCTTTCCTATTGATTCAGGTATAGCAAGACCACTGCATGCCCCGCTCTGATCAGTATTTGAGCTGCTCCGATAATCTCATGCCCCATTCTGATCAATATTTGAGCCGCCCTTTTTGGGTTTTCAACTCAAATCCCCCTCGGTCTAAGGCGCCCTTTGCGGGTTTTCACCTTAGCCTCTCCATTTTTACTTTTTCATTTTTCATTTTACTTTTCATTTTTTCACATCACTTTTTTTTTGGACCCAAACTTCCCTTTGCGGGTTTTTACCTTGGTCCTCTCCTTCTTTAAGCGGAGAATTTCCTGACTGAATTTGGGTTTACAGGACTTTACAGGTTTATCATCCATCTCGCTCAAAATTAAAGCTTCTTTGGAAAAAAAAAACCTTCTCTATAATCATAAGGTTCCTCCCAATTTGGCATCCGTTTCCCTCCATAATTTTTTTGTAGATGGAGGATCTTCAACATTTGGTCACCCTCGTGGAATTCTCTAGGATGAACCTTTTGTTATAGGCTTGCATCATTCGTTTCTTGGTACATCTGACCATGATAAATAGTTTCTAGCCTTTTTCTTCAAATAGATTTAACTAATCGTATCGGGATTGGATCTTCATCCTACTTCAGCTCGGTCAAAACCCGAAGAGAAAGAATTTCAACTTCAATGGAAAAAAATTGTGATAAACTGAAAAGAGTGGCATTGCCCCGGTAGAGTTTTCACTGCACCATTCATGATATTCACCTTGAACATACTTGAAATTTCTGATATCATGCTGTTGTTCAGATTGCAATAATTAGCGCTTAAACCAGGCACATCCTGGTATGACCTTGCGAAGGCATCTTTGAATGCTTGAAGTAACCCAACAACGTCTTGCTTTGTTTTTCGGTCATGCATGTTCCCTCAAGGTCACAGTCTCCATTGTCTTCTCATGAGGTAAAATTTTCTTCCTGCTCTACGATTCCTTAATAAGTCCAGGAATAAGCTACGATCCATGTCATCTTCAAAGTTGTGAGATCCCTCTAAACACATGTCTCACTCAAAAGGAGATTCTAAATCTGTAGCAGTGTCATTCATGTCATTGATATTTGGGGACCCATAGTGGGTACCAAAAAATATACAAAAGAATGTATGAATAATATGAACGAATGAATGATTTGGCAGGAGAAATCCAATAGAATGAAGAAAACGTAAAGACTGAAAGAATATTTGCTCAAAGATGATTGCAATAATGTATTCATTAAAATAATAATATTCAGACGTCAGCCTATTTCACAAAGAAATTCTTATTGCTTCTAGGCTAAAAGTAACAAGTGTGTTCTGAACATTACTCTAACAAACTCTAAATACTACAGGGCTTCTTCTGCGGTCCAATTATTTAGAACACTCTCAGGTTTACAAAGGCGAATATCTGACAAGGTCCCTTCTTCAGTTGTTTCTTCGTATATGTCACTGATGTGAACACCCCCATCACCTCTTCATATATTGCATCCACCCTATTGTCAATCATGATTGGGAAGCGGATTTTTTTGCACTTGATGAGTCATCAAGCTTGACAACACCCATGTTGATGAGTTTTTCAACTAGCTTTTTGAAGGTAAAGCAATTCTCGATTGAGTGCTCTGTAATTCTTGCATGGTAGTCACATTGTGCATTCGCATCATACCACTTGGGATACGGAGGTTGTGGGGGTTTTATGTAAGAAGGAGAAACAACGTGTGCATCGAATAAACTTTGGTACAGCTCCTTATACGACATCGGAATTGGCGTGAACTGGAGCTTCTCAGTACCTGGTTTCTCTCCAGATTCCTGTCTCAATGAATTTTGTTGACTAGCAACCCCCTTTCCTGGATGACTAACAGTAAATCATTCAGAGTAACCCGTGTTGTTCACCTCATTTTCTCTTCTCCTTGGGACTAACCTCTTGTTACTCTCATCTGCATCAATTTTCCCGCTCCTTATAGCGCTCTCAATCATTTCACCATTCATGACTATGTCAGGAAAGCTTTTTGTGGCACTTCCTAACATATGTGTGATGAAAGGTACTTTCAGGGTGTTAATGAATAGCATGGTCATTTCCTTTTCCAAGAGTGGTGGCTGAACTTAGACCGCGACCTCCCTCCACCTCTGTGCATACTGCCTAAAGCTTTCGCTCAGCTTCTTCTCCATATTCTGAAGGGTGATTCTATCAAGAGCCATGTCTGTCACATGACTATATTGTTTCATGAATGCTTGCGCCAAGTCCCTCCATGAACCAATCGTGGCACGACTCAATTGATTGTACCATTTGGATGCTGCCCCTGCAAGGCTGTCTTGGAAACAATGTATCAAGAGTTGGTCGTTGTTAACATATCCCGCCATTCGCCTGCAGAACATGGTGATGTGAGCTTCTGGACAGCTTGTCCCATTGTACTTTTCAAATTCAGGCATCTTAAACTTATGAGGAAGTACTAAATTTGGTACTAAACTCAGCTCTTTTGCGTCAATGCCTCGATAACTCTCAGTGACCTCCATCGCCTTGAACTTCTCCTCGAGCCACCTACACCTTTCCTCTAACTGTTCCGGTAACTCCTCATTCATTCTTTCCTTCTCAACCACTTCATCAAAGTCAGGAATGACAGAGTTAACAGGATTATTTTCAGGATTAGAACCCGGCCCAGTTTGGAGGTTTGAAATACCAGCCCGAAACTGCTGAGGCATGATAGTGACAGTAGATTTGTGCGGGTATTCAGCTTGGGCTCGCATATGTGGAGGGGTGAAACCTGGAGAATAGAGAGGTTCATCATCATTTCCCTCATCGACATTTTCCATGGGGCCCTTTCCTTTATCACTTCCCTTAGTTATCAGTTGGGTTAACTTTGCCACTATATCTTCTTGGGATTCTCGCATCTTCTCAAACATATCTTGTTTCATCTTGTCTAACCACTCCTGCATTTGTAGCTGAAGCCGGTCTTGCATCTCTTTTTGGTACTGTTCGAGCTTTTCTAATCTCTGATCCATATCTTTTATCTTTGCTCGAGTGCCGTATCGGTGTCGGGTTGGTTGGTTGGTTTCCAGGTTAACTGAGCAATAATTTTAATTAATTAGGATCAATTGAAGGTTTTTAATTCATATGATGCGATGCATGAGATGAATGCATAAAGAGACGTTAATTCTGATTCAATTCCATTTAGAAAACTTTACTAGAGAACAAATTTCTTTACATAAAGCGGATATATATACGGCTTTGCCCTCATACTCCAAGCAAAGACATCTTCTCCTTCTTCATCCGGATGTTAAGATAAACCTCGCAAACTTCCAAAGGATGTCACTGCTAGCTCCTTCTGCTTGATTCTGGTCGCAATCCGTTGTCTGCCTATCCTCGCAATGCTCATTAGCTTCTTTAAGAAATTTGGAATGTTGAAAGCTCTTAGACAATCATCTTGAATCATCGAGCCCCGAAGTAAAGTCACGAATTCTTCCATCGCCCTTCTTGTATTTCTTGGAATACATTCAGGCTGCCGTACTATTTTTCATTTTATCAAGAAACCCGTTTTCTTATGATAGGCTTTCTAAATTAGTAATCAAACTTGAATCAACATCTCTTTTCTAAAATGCAAATGCAATGCAATCATAACCAAACCAAAACAAAACGGGTTAGTATCGGGTATAAACATTAAATCCAATACAATCAAGAAATAATAAAAACTACTAGTCAGGTATCTACTAAGGTTTTGAGTAATTCTACCTAGGGTAAGTTCCTAAGGTTCACTATATGCGATTTGGCTTCTAAGGTAAAGGTACCCGAACCAGCAGATTCCTCGATCCTCACCCATTATAGGCTCATGTGGATCGAGTTCAGTTCAGGGGGATACATTTCCCTATGGCTGCACGGAGATGAAAATCTCACGAAGACATAGGTACGGATGTATCCCGGAAGCGGTCCACTACCCTGCACGAAGGTGAAAACCTCACGAAGGACTAGTTTCTCACTCCCACTTAAAGGGTAAAACTGACCATGTAATGCAAAAATGCAAATGTAAATGCAAAGTAGCTGACATTCCATGATAAAAGATCAATGAATGCGAAGAGAAATCATGATTTTTTAAAAACTTTTGATTTTCGACAAAAAGACAAAACATAATCAATTCATGGCTCGACTCTCTAATGTCCCCAGTGGAGTCGCCAAGCTGTCGAAACCGTTTTTTGAAAAACAAAAATTTTGGTTATTGACTTAAAAAAACAAAAACTGGAGTCGCCACCAATCCTTTATTAAGGTGTGATCGGCCCACCTTAAAAAATAATTTTGGTTTGCGAAATTTGAGAAAACATGTTCGGGAGTCAGTTACGCACGAGGAAGGATTAGCACCCTCGTAACGCCCAAAATTGGTACCAAATTGATTTTTGTTAATGTCTTGGTGTCGAAAATTTGAAAAGATTTTAAAAGAAAACTCTTTATTTCATGAATAAAAAAGTAAGACATTCACATTTCAAAGAAATAAAACACCACACCCAGTGAGTTAGGGCACAATGTTTTTAAATCTCCAAAATACCCGAATATTGCCTTTTGCTTTTGAAAATTCTTATCTCGAAAAGAAAATGTCATGACCAGTAAGTTAGGACCCAACATTTTGAATTCCCGAGAATAAGATTTTATTTAAAATTTATGAATTTATTGCAAAATAAATACTTGGCTTTCTAAATTCATCGAAAAATAATCGCGATCCAGTAAGTTAGGACACAATCCTTCCCGAGAATCATGAATGCCAAATATTTTGGAAATTTGTAAAAATATGACGACTTTAATGCTTCGATAAAACCAAAATATATTTCCCGAAAGGTATGTTAAAAGTTAATGTACAATATGATCTGAGATACTTTAATTTACAACATATCTGAATAAATATTTGCAAATATATATACAAATACAATATAACGGTAAAGTTGCAAACATATGTACACATATATCTATTATAAAATAAATGTGTATCTTGGATTATAAAGTATGGGAAACATGTGGATTTTAAAATGTGTATGCATATATATATGAATGTAAAATTATGAGAATAAAACAAAATATAAAAACGTGTGGATATGTATATGGTTGAAAAAATGCATAAATATATATATATATATATAAAATATAAGGTATATAAAAATATATAGGATAAAAGATAAAATAAAGGAAATAAAATGTATGTAAAACGTACAAAAACATATGCATTTTTAAAGCTTAAGATATATATATATATATATATATATATATATATATATATATATAAATGAAAATATGAAAAGAAAATAATAAAAGTTATGCGTTTGCAAAAAAAAAAAATCGAAATATAAAACAATATGTATATACACGTACATGAAAATTATAAATGGTATTAGTATAATAATAAGTGATAATAGTAATAACAAATGAGTAACAGTATATTAAAAAAAATAAAAAAAACTGAATAAAGTAAAAAAAACAAATTGAACAAAAGACCAAAAAATGGGGGCAAATTCATAAATAATAAAAAAGGATCGATTCGAACACGCGTGCGATAATGGGGGACTAAAAAGGAAATAATTCCTTCCCTTCCAAAACGCTGCGCAATGGGGTATCAAATTGAAATAAAAATGGAATACGCGGCCCAAATTTTAAAACCAGTGGAAAAGGTTTAATTGACATGCGTTGCAAAAGGGAGGGGTTAAATGCGCAAATTCCCCATCTGACGTCAGGACGCGCGGATCCTCCCCTTCGGGTCGGGTCACCGCGTGGGTCAGGGCCTTAAAAACGACATCGTTTTTGTAGCGTTACTTAAAACAAAAATTTCTTTCAAAATCATTTACAACCGAATGAAAAAAAGAAAAAAAAACAAACACCCCTTTTTTGCTCTGCTAGGGTTTCACCCTTAGCGTCCTCGCGCCGCCGTTTCCCATGCCAAAACCTCCCTCAAACGCCGATTGCAACGGAGCGATGAGGGATCGAAGGCGCCAATATAAGGTAAACTTACCCTTTTATTTCTTTTCCTTGAATAAACAATAGATATTAACAAAAAATCAATTGTAGAAATAAAAACAAGAGAAAACGCTACAATGGTAAATCACCTTCTGCTTTGGTTTCTATTTTCCCTTGTATTTTCTCTCTTGTTAGTGTCTATTCCCCCCCTTTTACAGATTAAAATCGGGCTTTTATAGCCGAAATAGAAAAGAAGAAAATCTAAAAATCAAAGATCAATCATTTCTGTTATTTTATCCGTATTTTGTAGCCCAATTTTTTGCACTTTGTTCTGTGTTTGTTGCTGCAGTATCGCTGGAGGCGCACATGACGCTTATGAGGTGCGCCAAGAGGCGAGAGTTTGCTGCTAAGGCTGGAGGCTACTAGGGTTTTTTGTGTGTGTGTGTGTTTTAGGCTAATGGGCTAGGGTTAGGTGTTGGGCTATTCTAGGTTTAGTTGGGCCCGGGCATTGTTGGGTTTGTACATTAGTAAAAATAAAACACAGATTTGAACATTAGAGACAACGTTGTTGGGAGGGATAACCACAAACTTCGAACATGGACCATGAAACGAATATAAAACATATTAAAAAAAAAAAGAAAAGAATCATAATAGGATGGAATGATATTGTTAAGATGAATAGTCATGAATCTCGAACATAGACCATAAAACGAGTATTAAGTAGACTGGAAAAAAAAAAGAAAAAGGGTAAAGATGTGTGTGTGGGGAGTTTTTGGCATGTGTGGCACATGCATTTATGCCTTTGGTTTAAACATATTTTTGCTTCAATCAAACTCTAATAATGGAAAGAGAGGGATGCTTTCATTTCTCCATCATTTTAGTTAGTAAGCATACATCACTTTTTGGAGAACCATGTGATGTGTCTCTCTACGTGCATGTTATTCAATGATATGGTTGAATATGGTTTTCTCTATTTATTTTTTCATAATTTCGTTTTCTATTATTTTTATATAAAAATTTGTAATTTAAGATAAAAGAAAAAAAAAGTTGAATCTTAAACTTGCTGAATATTCCAAAAAGTTGAATATAGGAGAATAATCCGAACCTCGAACATGAATTATAAAATAGACTAAAAATATTTTTTAAAATCCCTTAACTATATTGGAAAGAGCAAAACATGATTATGCAAGTAAACATATGTATTGATCATGGATGTTCATCACACAATTTATGTCGTGGATTCGAGTTGCACGGATTATTCATTTGTGATGTGTATGTGATAATGATTTATTCTAGTAAAAACCGTGCATATTGTAAAAAAAATTAAAATCATAATGATATTAAAGTGTCCCTTTTTAGCATTTGAGCTATAAGATGTTATATAATTTGATTATAATTAACTAATCTATAAATTTAGTTATTTTCACCGATGCCTGTAAGATCAAATGGTAAAAAGCTTGATATTCTATAAATAAGATTTAGAGTTTAAATATTGTGAATAAAAAATAGTTCTAAAAAATTTTACCTTTTTGTTTAGGGTTTAAATTCGGGTCATTTCGAGATTTAATTAAAAGAAATGTGATTACTGAATATTATAATCTAAAAAGATATTTTTAAATTAAAGCAATGGTTTTGATAAAATGATTATGAAAGTAATAATTATTAATTTTATACTATAATTAAACATATTGACGAGAGAGTGAATTATGGCTTGAATTATGTCCAGTTTAGAATATAATTTTGTAATTATGATTTAATCAATGAATTTCATATTAAACCAAATGAAATTTAAATTAAATTAAAATGGATTAAAATTTTGATTATTCGATTTTGATCCATATCCATGAAGAGCCTGTGGAATAAACGAAATTTATGAGACTAAATTCTGCCTCTAGTTCCATTTAAAAATATTAATCCAATCATTGATGCTATTATGATTTTCTTAAAACTTATTGTCGGAAGCAAATTATTATAAATTCAGTAAACATAAATTCAGTAAACATATTTGATAATAAGAAAATGTTTATAAAAAAATACTAACACTGCCACTGATCGATTGGACTAAAATTTTAACATCGAAAAAAAAAGAAGGTAAAAATATTTACTTTTACAACTTTTTTAATTGTGAGGATTAAATTTTAAATTTGATAAAATTAGAGGGGTTTATGTCATATTTTACCCAATTGTAGTTAAAGATGCACCTCCCACCATTTTCTTGTTTTCCATGTCCCTATCTCTTTTATTAGGACAATAAACTTTCCACCAATAGGACCCAACTTTCTTCCTTATTTAGGTATGTCTAGCTTACGTGGCACTTCATGGTCCCACTCTTTGAAGCCATGTGGCAACTTTCATTTTGTCATGTCACCCTTCAATTCACGTTTACACAAATTTTGGTTTTTTTTCTTTAAAATACCTTCACATAAATTTTCGAGACACCAAGGCCCCTTGCATTAAATGTTCTACGGAATATCTGGATCATGTTAGAAAAAGAGAAAAAGAAAATTTTAACACAATAATTAAATAAATTTCAAAATTTTCGATCTAATCTTAGGTGAATTGACACAGTTGTAATTATAACAATAAAAAAGACTATCAAGAGAAATAAATAAACGAAGTTGTCGCTCAAAATTTAATAATTGATCTATTCTTAACGTAAGTTAAGTTCATTGTGTTGCAATAGAAATAAACAACAACAAGTAAGTTTTAGCATAGATCGAACATACTTAAGTAAATTTTTTGTTTGATTTAAGAGTCCGGGATTATGAGTCGAAGTAAGGATTGTATGATAAAATCATTTCAAGTTTATATTTAATGCATTGTAAGTGTATATGTACATAGACGACTAGTGAATTATAATAAGTCATCTGTTAAAAAAATATAATAATTATATTTATTATTAATTATTTTAGATCAAATTTTGTTATTAATACTTGTATCATGCGTAAGTTGCAAATTTAATTTTTATACTTTAGTTGAGTTAGTTTTAGTCTCTATGTTTTCCGAATTTAAAATTTTAGTTCTAACCCAAATAGTGTCGATTAAATTTATTAGGTCAAATTTTGTTGTTAATCCCTTATTATGCGTAAGTTATAGATTTAGTCTCTATTCTCCAATTCGATAAATTTTAATTCATATACTTTTCAAATATTTTGAAATTCTAGTTGTGACTCAATTGGTAGTTGCTGAATTCATTAACTAAAAAAACGGGGTTGTGAGTATTATGTGGAATTAACAAATTGATATAGTATTACATATGATAATATATGTTTGTCGCATAACATTTTGAAAATCGACGGGTTTAACACAACGACAAAGACACCCTTGTAAATGGAAAATTGGTTATATAATCTTTTCAAAATCTATGAAATCACAAATTAATATAATTATAAAATTACACTCTATTCTAATTTATTATTATTTACCTAAAATAATTTTTTGATTTCGTCTCTAAAATGGTATGCTATGGATGGCTCAATCAAATTGTTGATATGTTATTGTAAGATCTTGCGATTTGAATTTTGGAGGAAAATCCAACTTCAATAATTAGTCTTTTTGTTTGTTTTCCCGTAATCTACATTCAAGTTTTTTAATGCAATTCCTGTTCTTAGACATTAAAAATTCTCCAAGTTACCACATTTTGATTTACATTATCAAAATTTAACAGTAAATTGAAAATAAAAAGCTATTGAATGATTTGATTTACATTCAAGTATTAATCAACTTGTTCGACACTTTGTATTTGTTTATAGGCAAAGTAATGAAATGATTAATGCTGTTGCTACTGCAGGGGTGAGGAGACTTGCGTTTATTTAAAGCTTGGTGGTGAGTGTTTTTCAACCTGTTTCACTCTTATGCTTATATATTTGCCATGTTTAGGGGTGATGATTGAGTTCTGTTTTTCAGCTATTTGTTTGTTTGCTTGCGTAGGAGTTGGAAGTCTCGGATCGAAAGTGCTTCAGTTTGAATGGTTATTCTGAGAGTTTTTGTAATCTCTTTGTTTATTTACAAACGTCTTTCTTTTATTAATAAATTCGTATCGACTGAGTGGAAAAAAAATTATAATTAAACCCGTTAGAATATCAAACCCATGAATTTTAGATTTCCATAATTGTATATTGAATATCATTAAAATACATAAAATGTAATTATCAATACACTTAAATTAATCAATAATAAAAGAACAAAAATAAAATATTATTATTTATAAAATTACTAATTTACATATTTCTAATAATTTTAATGTTGGTTTTCGATTTTAACCTCACCCATATCTATATATATTCATCATCGACTTTATTTAATTTTATCATTACAGGAACTAATTCTCACTATCCACCCGAAAATAGCTTGATTAAAATAAAAACATTTTACCATTGGTCCCTAGAAGTAACTTTTTTTAATTTTAAACCCAAACGTGGGGTTTTTTTATTTTGGGTTCAAAGTTGAAAATACAAAAAGAAATTAGAAATCATTGATGTGTTCCCTTTCCCCCCTATATTAAAAGCTTAAAAAACCAAAAATCTAAACTCCCACCAACAAAAGATGTCCAAATTTGCATTAGTCATCCCACCAAATCACCTCCACCGACACCACCACCACCACCTCTTCCTCCTTTTCCTCCTCATCTCCGCCATAAATGCCGTCCCTTCCTCGGCTACAACCACCACTAATAATGACCAAAAGTTCAAAGAAGCTCCACAATTTTATAACGCACCCACTTGTCCTTCCATTAATGGCACCACCAATGAAATGTGTTCCCATGAAGCTGTTCATGTAGCAATGACCCTCGATGCCGCCTATTTGCGTGGTTCAATGGCAGCTATTTTTTCCATCCTGCAACACTCTTCTTGCCCTCAAAACATCCTCTTCCACTTCGTCTCCACCTCCACCGCCGACCACCGTCACCTCCTCCTTACAATCACCCACTCTTTCCCTTCCCTTAAGTTCCAAATCTACCCGTACGACTCCTCTGTCGTGTCCGGCCTTATCTCAACATCCATCCGGTCAGCACTCGACTCCCCACTCAACTACGCCCGGAACTACCTCGCCGATCTCCTCCCTCATTGCATACACCGCATCGTTTACCTAGACTCCGACCTCGTCCTAGTCGACGACATAGCCAAACTCGCCGCCACCCCACTAGACGAAAACACCGTCCTCGCCGCCCCGGAATATTGCAACGCCAACTTCACTTCATACTTCACCCCAACCTTCTGGTCCAACCCCACACTTTCCCTAACCTTCGCCGGCCGGAAACCTTGTTACTTCAACACCGGTGTAATGGTCATAGACTTACAAAAATGGCGTGAAGGTGATTACACCATCAAAATCATCGAATGGATGGAGCTTCAAAAAAGAATAAGGATCTACGAGTTAGGTTCATTGCCACCATTTTTACTCGTCTTTGCAGGCACCATAGCACCTGTTGATCATAGATGGAACCAACACGGGCTTGGAGGTGACAATTATAGAGGATTATGCAGAAATTTACATCCGGGTCGGGTTAGTTTATTACATTGGAGTGGTAAAGGGAAGCCATGGGTGAGACTTGATGCTAATCGACCATGTCCTTTAGATGCTTTATGGGCTCCTTATGATTTGCTACAAACACCCTTTGCTTTAGAATCTTAAAAAATTATGATTAGTATATGTTTTTTTTCAACAATAATTTTCTTTTTCTGGGCTGAGATTTTTTCTTTCAATGATGCCATGGAACTTATAGAGAAAAAAAAATGGATCTGAGTGGAAAATTTTAAGATAAATTTTCTTGGAGATATATGTTCATATATGATTCTGTAGCAGTGAACATTAACAATCTTAATACAATCTTTGCTTCTTTTCTTTATCTATGTATTGTTCAAGACAGTATATAATACATGTTATGCCTACTACAGAAATTAAACATCAAAAGCTTTTTTGGTGCTTTGGTTTAATTATGATTTAGTCCCTCTACTTTACTTTGGTTTGTCTTTTACTTTAGGAAAACTAAGAAGCCACTCCAATCAATTTGTTGCATATAAATTAAATTCTTTTTGTTGGCTTAATTGTGATTCTGTCCCCTACTTTTCAAAGATTTAATTTTTGCTAATTTGCCGTGCATATAAAATGCTACTTGTTGATTTTCAAATCAATAATTTAATGGTTTTTTTTTTCTTGTAGGAAGCTTTTAATGTTGATTTGTTCTTGTTTTTTTTTTTGTTGTTGTTGAAGTAATTGATATCATTGCATCAATATTTCATCTATTTAAATGGTAATAATTTGCAAAAATCAAGGACATTGATTGTGAAAATTAGAAAAGCTATAATGGTGTTGTTGGAGCCTAGCAATGTATGGTCTGAATTGAAATTCACCTTATTTTACTCCACCATTTAAGACAAACTTGAGTTGTTTGGTTTCCTAGTTTTTGCCTATATACCCTATTATGCGATCAACATTGTACTTTAATGTAATGAAAGCTTTATCATGGGAATAGCAATGTACATTTTACTACTATTCATCTTAAACTCTCTCTACACACAAAGAGGGATTCATTTACATCAATCTAAAATTAAAATAATTTTATATTTTTATATATTTTTATACAATTAATATTTAACGATCCAATTGTTATATATCATAATCCGTTCATATAAATAATGTATGTCAAATTTGACGTAAATTTAAAATAATTAATTATTGTTAATGTAAAAAAACTTTCAACCATTCAATAAATATTAATATATACAATATTTTAGATCGATATGATAGAAATATCGGATGGTTTTAAATTTTACATGCATGACATGTGCTTCAATAGTTGAATCGTGAAAATATTAAGTGTACAATTAATTTAATACTAATGTAAGTAGATTTCTCCCATATACATATATTTACTACTACTACTACTCCATCTTTAGCTTTATTTTTTTTCTTTCTCCCTTTCATTTGGTCCCTTGTCTAGCCAAAGTCAAACATTAAACTATATTGTATCTTATTACACATTGTAGAGAGAGCTTTATCTGAATACCACCTTCAGCTCGAACAAGACTATACTCAGGCTGTAAAATGGATGAGGGCACTTGTGGTTTATAAATAAAAAAATGAATATAAGATATTGGTACGTTAATAAGTATACTGAGGGAAGACCGACTTTTTCTAGAGAAGTTTTTGAAGTGGCGTCTATTGTGAGCCAACGAACTCCTCAATAGGTCAGTATTGTCTTTGATTGAGGTTTTGTCTCTTAACTTTGGGAGAGCCCAAGTGCCTCAAGTTGCTTGAAGAGGTGACATGTTCAACAAAACAGGAGTGCTTCATTAGATTGAATCTTCTGTGGTGCACAACCACCTACTAAAGGGACGTGAGCATTCGTGCTTGATAGAATTTGACCTATGCCCCTAAACAACAGCAATGAGCAAATATACTATCACCTTAGGCACTCAAACTCTCCATAAAATTAAGAGATAAAACTCTAATTAAAATAAAATCGATTCATTTTCGATACACTATTCTTCAAAATTTTCTTAAAAAAAAAAAATCAGACTTCCCTATATTCAACTTTCCCATTATACCCAATTCTCTACTAACAGCCACAAATTAAGTTGATATTTTTAGCAAAATTTATGGTGTCCCGACAACATATATCAAAGCCTTGCAACTCTTTTTGTTTTTTTGCCTTTAATCACATGGGGCTTAGTTAGAAAAGGCACTAAAGATGTAAAATTTGTACATTTTACTTGGTGATTATAAGAAGATGATAAATCTAATGTGATTAGTGCGATTCAAACTCATGTTATATTTGGGACAGTAAACACCTTAATTATCAGGTCAACACATGTTATTTAAAATTTTCCAATTTTTTACTTGAAATTCGATGTCGATAACTATTTAAATAATATTATTATATTGATTATTAATTGAAAATAAAATTATTAATCCAATGATTAACATAAAGTAAAAGAAAGTGATTGTGAATTTGAATAATTAGTAAGAATACATTATGCCTATGTCAAACAAAAGCTAAATGCTTATTAAAACTTATTAAGTATAATTCTTTTAATGTTTTGTAAAGGCAACTTGGGATTTTTTTGCTATAATGGGAATTAAAATATCAAACTAAAGTTAGGCAATCTTTCACTAACTACCATATATAAATATATATAAATTTAATTATATATAAGCAAAAAAAAAAAAGCATATTGATTCCATACTATAGAGTCCACCCAAATAAGTCAATAATGTACAAAATTAGAATATCTTTTATAAATTTCTTTTGGGACTTTGATTTTCCAAACAACTACTGAAATATGCTATATTTTATTGTAAAAAATTTAAATTTTGATATTTTTATTATGCTTAAATTTGACATAATTTGATATACCTGTGTTTATAATATCTTTAGTTGGACCAAATAATTAACACTATTATACTTTTTGGCTAAAATAAATCATTTCAGTGAAATGAGTTTAAAACAATATTCTTAAGAAAAATACATTATTTTTTTAATTGGATCAATTAACCATGATAATTATTTAAATTAGCTGATAACGTTACATAAATTGAGGGATCAAATTATAGTATATGAATGAGTTTGAGGATATTAAAAGGACTAAATTATAATTTTTTTATACAATATCTAGAACTATTCATAGGCTCTTCTGAACCCTTAAATAGGAGGATAATATGCTTCAACACACTCTAACCTACATCCTTATGCACGGACAACAATATCGACGCCAATCAAACAAAGACTCAATTTGTGGAACAAATTATAATTTTAATACTATTGCAAGAGTTTTTAATTAATTAAATAAGTAAAGTAGGTAATCTTTTTCCCAGAAAAATAAATCAAGTGGCAAATTATTTCAATTTTCAATATCCAATTTTCGGCCTTTTGCAGCGCTGGATTCTCAAAGCTAAAATTAAATAAATCTCTTATCATTTTCTTTAAAATTGATAAGTCTGAAATTAGTTCATAAATTCATGTGCTAATCAAAGAGACCAAATTATTAAATCTTATTAATGGGATTGCAATGATGAAAGATGCTATGAAATAATCATATAAAATTAAATTTATTTGAACTGATATTCAGAACCAAGGGGAAAGACAAAAAAAGTATGATAATTTTATTAAGCAATTAATAATTTCAAATGCAAATTAAAAATTAGAAAAAGAGAGATTAAACAAAAGCTTAATTAATTAGATGGGTAAACACGTTATCTACTTTTCATGTTGATATTATTTTGACTTCTTTTTAAAATAAAAGATTAAATTAAAGTAATAAAGACTTTTTGCTCATAAATAAATAAATAAATAAAAGCCTTTTATTTTATTTTTTGTCTTTTTGCATTTTTTAGTGGCTGCAGGTTCACTTTTGTCTGATTCCCATTTACTCTCTATAAAATTTCTTTTAATGATCATATATAAAATTATATATTTATAAATTAATAATTGTATTCTCACCGATTAAGTCTTAATTTAATTGATATAGATATTGTTGTTAATATAAAAAAATGTGAATTGAGTCTTGAAACGCATTTTCTTCTTATTTATGAGTTAAACATGGTTGAGAATTTGAGTTTTTAAAAAATTAATTACTTTTGCATAGGAATTATTTTAACAATATTGGGATTAGAGACTAGAGGTCAACTCTTTGCTTTGTAATATATTATCAATATATAGCAAATCTCTAATTTTGAATGAAGTCAAGTCAATGAATGAAGTTACCCTTTGAAATCTTATGTAACAATATAAAATTGAAACCATGTTTCGATGACAAGGAGCTTCCATGTGAGAAGAACATGAAGGAATCACTCACTTAAAAGTATAATAAACTTTTTTGGAGGGTGGGAGGTGGGGGATGTCAGGTTCATCAAATGCATTTTAATTAACCACATCTCTGAAGTTGGTTCGATTTTAACTCATAAAAATAGAGTATATTTTGTAACTAGTTGTTTACCCTTTAAAAAACATTTATAATGAGGAGATTAGTCATAACTGTCAGCGATGGATATCTAAACTTCAACCCAAAGAATGTATTGTAACTTTTTCGACCAAAACTAAACTCAAGCTTTAAATTTGAATGATTCGAACCTATAATGACCCAAATTGAAAAGTAATTTGAATCCAGAATTGAGGGGAACAAAATTATCAATTTGTTGATAAAAAAAACTAGTCTTCCTGCATAAACGCAAAGCTTACAATTACATTACAACTATATGGTATCAAGTAGGGAGGTGATTACTCTAAAGATATTTGAATCATTTAGCTGATATTGCAAAATGTAAAATTCAAGGGTTAACTTCTTTATTTGCTTCCTTGTAGTCTCCATAATCTTCTCCATCACTGTTGTCTGTCTGTCTGAAATACTTGTAGTAAATATACTGCAATATGATCTGTTTGTAAACAATGTTAAGGCTTTATTATTGCAGTTGAATCATCAAAGTATGATTTTTTATACCAATTGATCTTTTACAAACTCAATTATCTTCTTAAACATTAAAATATCAACTCCAATATGACGGAAAAATATTAAAATACACGTTGATCAAATCTGTGTATGTTTGGAAAAACAAAAACAGCCCATCAAGTGATATTGGTTTTTAAAGACTTAAACTCAAACTGTTTAATAGATATTTACAAAAATACCTCCTATATATATATAGTTTTTACTCTCAATATATATATATATTAAGTTTTAAGTCTAAACTAAAAAATAATTTTATTTGCTTTAAAATAAAAAAATAAAACAATTAAATTAAATTCGATTTGGAACGGATTGGGTTGGAGTTGGATCTCCTATTAAATTTCGGATTTGGGTTCGAGGTTGATTTTTTTTTCTTAAGGGTCTGAGTTGGGTCGGGTCGGGTTGGGCGGAGCAGATTAGTCGACCTTTGGGGCAAGGTTGAGGTAAGCAAAAATCCTCCCCGCCTCGTCCCATTGCCTTCCCTACTCCAAACTAATTTCAAGATTTGACCGTTATAGTTTGATAACTCAATTAGTAACTGTACTAAATTAAACCCAAAATGAGCCAAGAAAAGGATACAAATAAATCCAATGCCACGCAAACAACAGCATCAAGCAACCATGGCATGTTTGCCTTAATGGGTCCCCATTCAGTGGTTCTCACTAGAATACTGTTGAAGCAACCATTAATGAATCGAAGCTTTAAATAAAGTAGAAATAAAAATGGAGAACACTGAGATTAAAGATCAAACCTTGCCACATAAGTTGCATTAGCTATCAATGCAAAGATGAACATGAGAGGATTCAACCCCTGTATGATGAATTTTTTTTTCCAGACATTAAGCAAAAAAAAAATCATTTTAAAAGCAAACGAAAGAAAATTGTTATAATAAGAGTGTTACCTCCACATTGCCCCTTTTGATCTGATAAAGAAACAACGATTTTGATTAGGAAACTGGGAATTTTATGGTGATTATATATCCAAAAAAAAAAAAAACTAAGTTTTTTTTATTGGAAATTCGATGCTTACATTTAACCATATTTGAGGGATTCGGCCTCCCATGTATATGGCAGCCATTAGCCATCCCAGCCATTGTCCAAATGCACTATGCTCCATACTATGCTCCTGTGACCAGTGGTAAAATGTGGCATTAAGTTTTGAGAGGTTTAATTGAAATTTTTAAAAACTCTCTCAATCTTCAGATTTGGCCAATAACCTGACAGTCGGACAAATCTAAATGTACCAATTTTTGTAAGGTAGAATCAATGGATCATACCTGTAATAGCCTTCTATTGGTAAAACCAGTTTTCACTTCCATCAAAGCCTTACTTCCAAAAGGCAAATTGAGTGATGCAGCTAGAAATGTGCCATAACTTTTAGCCTAAAAAACCATCATATATCTTTGTTATTCAATCAATCTTTCAAGAGTTTGAAAATCATTTACCAAGTTCGAGAATTGACACTCACGGCTCTCGGGATCGGCCTAGGTTGAGTTCCAGACTTCTTGGACAAAACCGAAACCGTTTCATCATCGGACGACGAATCACCGTCGAGTCCCAAAGCTGAAGGACCACTTTTAGCTACCCTCAAATATGTCCGGAAAGGTGGAGTGCCACTACCAGCCAGAGATCTAGCTGACCTGAAAATAGTATAACATTGTACATAATCAGGAATAACAGTAAAATAGATACAAAAGATACCTTAATTGTATATTAGAAAAAATGAAAAAGTTAAAAGAATAGTACGTGTAATAAAATTCCCTACGAGGATGGGGTTTGCTTGAGGACTTAGGTATGGGAATTCCCGGTTCATGTTTGCCAGGTTTCAATGGTTCTTTCTCATCTTCAACCTATAACATTACATTTTAAAAAAACAAAACATATGAAATCATGTCTTGTTTATTTCTATTACAATTTCCTATAATACAGGGATTAAAAAGAAAAAAAAACAATGTCAAAGGTTGTGTAAAGTGTACCACGTCGTTGGTTTTAATCCGTCTACATTTCCACCACCTGTTGATATAATCATAGTATACACTTTGCAACACTAGAACCACAGTACTTATTGTATAGAGCTGAAGTACAAAACCACACAATTAATTAGCTTCTCATAAGTAAAAAACATTACTTTATTCAAAGTTGTCCTATATGGAATGAGGGCTAAGGTTTTTTAAAATCCCAATGAGACCCAGCTCTAAATGTTGGGTTAATAGCATAGTGGGGCCTAGGACAACTTGAGAAATAAACCCATGGTATAGATTGACTTTGGGCCATCTTTTTATTCAAAGAATAGTCCTGAATTGCAATTATGAAATAAATGAAGGGTTTAACATGAAATGGAAAAACATTTAAACCTAGGAAAATGAAAGATGTAAGTCACATGTAATAGTACCAGAGCTGTGTAGAACTGAGTCGGCAACTGCATCCACAAAACAAGAACCAAAAAAAGAAAAACCCAGTAAGCATAATAAATACATATATCTATATATATCTATATAAAACATGAAATTATCATATACATGGAGGAAATTTAAAAAAATAAAAGAACACAACTCACTGTTGCAGGTTCAAGAAGACAACCAACAAGATTAAACACATCACTGCAAGAAAAAGAAAAAAAAAAGGAGATTAATGGTTTCAAACATGAATAAATTGGTGAGTTTATGCTTTTTTAAAGGAAAAAGAACCGAACCCAGCAACCCAAGTGAGGAGAAAAAGGAGGGAAACACCATGAGCAGACTTGGTTTTGAAGTTAGTAATGATTTGAGGGATCTCTGCAACACCCCAACAAACCAAACTAATAATCCCAAACCCAAAAGAAAATTCATCTTTTAAATTACAAAGACAGTCTTTGAAGTATCTTTGAACCCAACCAGTACAGGGTTTGTTTTCTCTAACACAATAAGGTTGAGACATTGACAATGCTTTTTCTTTTGCAGAGAAACTATCAATATGATGAAACAGTGTTGAAGTTGGTGAAGGTTTTTTTTTTTTTTGTGTGTGTGTGTGTGGATAGTAGAGCCATTTATTATTATATAGCAGAAAAACAAAGTGGGATTTTTACTCTTTTTTTTATATAATTAATTATTACTAAAAAAAATGGAACACCAATTTGTAACTATTGTACATTTGTTTGTTGTCTTGTTGGGAGTTCATGGTGGTGAAAAGGAAGCCTTTCTGGTACGCATATTCATTATCCATGGATATGCTTTACTTTATATTCATTTTCATGTTTTCTTTACTGTGTCATTATTGCATGCAAGTAATACCTTAGTTAACGGCCCAAATTTATCTACAAATTTACATAGAAGTTAGGGTTAATTAATAATTATCCCTTAGGTTGTAGTTTGAATTTTTAAAATATTAGTACTGTTTTAATCAAGTTGTTTCGTTTGTGTAACATTTTAGTTCTTAGAGTATATTTAAAATATGTAGATTGAATTTTAAATATCATATTAGATTTAACGTGTTAGAGAAAATTTAAAATTAGGAGGGCAATATTTTAACGTGTCAAATCTAAATTTTAAATTGTTCATGTGTTTGGTATAAACGTGTTGAAAATTTTATCTTTGTGTCTTAAATAGGGATAAATCACAAAATTATATATGAACTTTGATTCAATGTGTAATTTGATACATGAATTTTGATTTGGTGTAATTATACATGAAACTTTAATTGTGGTTCAAATATATATATACACATGAAACTTTATGTTTGATTCAATTAAACACATTTAAAGAAATAAATACATCAAATTATTTTTATAGTGGATAGATATAATTATTTGTGTATGTAATATATAAATATAAAATAATATGCTATATTAATCATTATGTTAATAATTTTTTATAATTGGATCAAATCAAACTTTCATGTATAAAATTTCCCAAAATCAAAGTTCATTTATAGTTTTGAGATTTATCCCTTTTAATTAAGTTCTATGTCAAATCGAAGCTAACATTTAAATGTGAAGCTAATGATCAAGCTAACAAAAAGATCTAATTGATATAACACCAACACTTTGAAAATTTTTAAAATTTGAATCATAATTAGAGGCATCTGATGGAATTAGCCCTGAAAATTACATGAACATTAGAAGTAAAGAAATGTGATATCAACAATCGAAACATAAATAATCGAGTTTGAAGTTAATTATGAACCAACACTTAGAATATTAGCTTATAAAGAAAATTACCAAACATTACAATCTTCGATGAGACCATGGTCACTATTTGTAGATATTGAGAGGAAATTTGAGAAAGCAGATAGTGTTATATTTTTGATGGCAGATAATAAAGGAAATGAAATGGCCTCAACCTTGGCAATAGCAAGTATAAATCGTGGAGACATATTTAAAGTGTAACGCCCCAAAATTTTAAGAGTTTAATTGTGTGAATTTGTTGTAATTAAATTCTGGTATCTTTGGTTTTGTGCTCTACTTTTGTGTTTAAGGTCTGAAGTTCAAGTGACATAGTTAAAAGTTTTGTTATTTTTAAAACAACCTTTATTCGTGTGTTAGGTAGTTAAGTGCAATTCTGGGTAAATCAGTGTCAAGAATAAGCCTGATGGTTCACTGATTAAGCATTTATTTGTATTCTGTTTAGTCCCGAGTTCAAGTCCCATTGTATGTGTTAGGAATTTTTTTTTTGCAAATCCAGGAAGGTGGGATGGTGGTTAATTTTAAACATTCTGAAGAAATTCTATCGTTCTTCTTTTTCTTTTTCCACATTTGGTTCCCTGTTTTTCCTATTCTCCTTTTTTTTTTCTTCTTACTGCAATTGATTTTTGCATGAATTAGAAAGTCTTCGCTGTCTGTGAGATCGATATTATGTAAGTTTCATTGTTATTTCCTTTCGTTTTGTGATTTTCGTTGTGTTAACACTTTTCTGTCGAAATGAGATTTTGCTCGTTTGCTTGATGTTCTGTTAAACACTCGGTTGGTTACTTTTTAGGCGAGGATATTGCAAGAGATGTTTTTCTGCCGTGTTAGCCTGATTTCCTCTATTTCGTGGGAGGTCAGTATGCGAATTGAGTTGGGATTGCGCCGAAAATTTTGACATAATCTTAACGGTATGTTGATTTTGTTAAAATATAAAAAAAACAGTGTAATTGATTATCAGATGGTTAATTAGGTTCTAGGTAGTCTCCGTATTATTTTTCCGTCAAATGAAACCAGGTGCGTATCGAAAACCTTAGTTCTTGCAAGTTTTGGTTGCCAGAAAATGTGGCTGTTGACGCCACACGGCCAGGCACACAGGAATCTCACACGGCCGTGTGGCAGGCCATGTGATGCATCAATGATGTGAAAACCATAAGAGATGCAATTCTGAACTTTGGGTTCAAGGAAAGCGATATTAATGTCCTCATCGATGTGCTAGGGTCGTCGGTTCTGCCTATTAGCGTAAACATTAGGGATGCACTTAATAGAATGACGTGCAATGCTAAACCAGAATTGAGTCAAGAGTTTGTGGTATACAGTGATGCTTCACATGTCGAGTTAGGGTGTGCGCTTATGCAAGATAGTAAGGTGGTTGCTTACGCGTCGCGACAGCTTAAGACACAAGAGGTTAAGTACCTTACGCACGATCTTGAATTAGCTGCGGTTGTGTTGCTTTGAAAGTCTAAAGACACTATCTGTATGGTGAAAGGTGTATTATCTACACCGATTACAAGAGTCTCAAATATTTGTTAACCCAAAAAGAATTAAATCTTTGACAGTGCCGATGGGTTGAGTTACTTAAAGATTATGATTGAACGATAGAGTACCATCTGGGTAAGGCTAATGTGGTAGCTGATGCCCTAAGTTGTACAGCGATGACTAATTTGAGAGTAATGTTAGCTCGTCTGAGTTTGGTTGAAGATGGAGGGTTGTTGGCTGAATTACAGGTAAAACCGATTTGGTTGGAGCAGCTTAGACCTAAACAGTTGAACGATGAGTCTTTAGTTTAACATCTACGGCATGTTGGTTCAAACGAGAATTTCGATTTTAGCTTGAATAGCGATAATATGTTATGCTTCAAATGTCAGATTTGTGTACCCAATGATAAGGAACTAAGGCATTTGATTCTACAAGAGGCGCATAATAGTCTCTATGCTATATATCCTGGTGGGAATAAAATGTACCGGGATCTCCGAGAGCTTTATTGGTGGCTCGAACTGAAACGAGAGGTAGTCACTTTTGTATCTCTCTGTCTGACGTGTCAAAAAGTTAAAGCCAAACATTAGTTGGCTTCTGGACTGCTTCAGCCAGTTAAGATCCCACAGTGGAAATGAGAGCAGGTAACAACAGATTTTATTACGTGGTTGCCTTTAACCCTCATTAAGAAATATTCAAATTAGGTCATCATTTATCGGTTAACCAAAGCAGCCCACTTTATTCTTATCCGAATAGATTACTCCTTACAGAAGTTAGCTATATCACCGAAATTGTAAAGCTACACGGAATATCGGTCTCAATCATCTCTGATAGAGATTCGCGATTTACGTCTCGGTTCTGAAAGAAACTCTATGAGGCTTTAGGCACCTGACTTAACTTTAGTACTGCGTATCACCCTCAGATTGATGGACAGTTGGAATGGGTTATTCAGATCCTAGAGGATATGCTTTGAGATTGTGTGATAGACTTCAGGGGTAGTTGGGAGGAGTACCTACTGTAGGCGGAGTTTGTATACAATAACAACTTTTAGTCCAGTATGCAGATGGCACCCTTCGAGGCTTTATATAGACGTAAGTGTCGTACTCCATTATGTTGGACAAAATTAAGCGAACGCCGAATATTGGGTCCTGAGCTGGTTTTTGAAACTAAAAACACTATCAAAGTAATTCGGGATCGACTGAAAGCCGCATCTGACAGACAGAAGTCTTATGATGATTTAAAAAGGAAAGACATTGAATTTTCTGTTGGTGATCAAGTTTTTCTAAGAGTATCACCGTGGAAAAAGGTCATTCGATTTGGACGCAAGGGTAAGCTAAGCCTGAGGTTCATTGGGCCTTATCGTATCTTGAAACGTGTCGGACCCGTTGCTTACCAGTTGGAATTACCGCCAGAACTAGATCAAATTCATGATGTGTTTCATGTTTCGATGCTAAGACGGTATTGTTCGGATCCATCGTATATTGTTACTGTTGACGAGATCGAGTTGCGACCGATTTAACATTCAAAAAGGAACTTGTCCAGATTTTGAAATGTGATGTTAAAGTGCTGAGGAAGAAAACTATTCCTTTAGTAAAAGTTTGTAGCAAAACCACAGTACTGGGGAAGCCACGTGGGAACATGAAGAAGCAATCCGACGTCTATATCTTTATTTGTTTGAGTGAGGTAAAATTTTGAGGTGGAAATTTATTTTAAGGCGAGAGAGCTGTAATGCCCCAAAATTTTAAGAGTTTAATTGTGTGAATCTGAAGTAATTAAATTCTGGTATCTCTGGTTCTGTGCTCTACTTTTGTGTTTAAGGTCCGAAGTTCGAGATGCATAGTTAAAAGTTTTGTTATTTTTAAAACAATATTTATTCATGTGTTAGGTAGTTAAGCGCAATTCTGGGTAAATCAGTGTCAAGAATGAGCCTGCTGGTTCACTAGTTAAGCATCTGTCTGTATTCTATCTAGTCCCGAGTTCATGTCTCATCGCATGCATTAGGAAATATATTTTTTTACAAATGTCGGAAGGTGGGATGGTGGTTAATTTTAAACATTTTGAAGAAATTCTATTGTTCTTCTTTTTCTTTTTCCATATTTGGTTCCCTGTTTTCCCTATTCTCATTTCTTTTATTTTTTTCTTACTGCAATTGATTTTGCATGAATTGGAAAGTCTTCGCTGTCTGTGAGATCGATATTGTGTAAGTTTTGTTGTTATTTCCTTTTGTTTTGTGATTTCCGTTGTGTTAACACTTTTCTGTCGAAATGAGATTTTGCTCGTTTGCTTGACGTTCTGTTTAACACTCGATTAGTTACTTTTTAGGCGAGGATATTGCAAGAGACGTTATTCCACCGTGTTAGTCTGATTTCCACTATTTCGTGAGAGGTTAATATGCGAATTGAGTTGGGATTGCGTCGAAACTTTCGACATAATCTTAACGGTAGGTTGATTTTGTTAAAATATTGAAAACAATGGTGTAATTGATTATTAGTTGGTTAATTAGGTTCCAGGTAGTCCCCGTATTATTTTTTCGTCAAACGAAACCAGATGCGTGTCGAAAACCTTAGTTTTTACAAGTTTCGGTCACCAGAAAATAATGGTTGTCAACGCTACACGGCCAAGCACACGGGCGTGTGACCAGGCCGTGTAAGCCATTCGGCTGTGTGGTAGGTCGTGTGAACCACACGCCTGCCCGGTAGGCCATATGATTGGTCATGTAACTCACTGTTTATTTATTTGGGGTCACACAGGTAAGGATATGGGTGTGTGTCTAGGCCGTGTATGGCCATGTTCGTGTAGGGTTCAGACGGGCAACGGACACGGGTGTGTGTCTGGGCCGTGTAACTTACTGTTTGTGGTATAAAGCCACACAGCTAGGGATATGTATGTGTGCCTAGGCCGTGTATCTCACTGTTTGTGGTATTAAACCACACGGTCAGGGACATGGGCGTGTACCCAGGCCGTGTGGGTCACATGGGCAATGACATATGTGTGTGTCTAGGTTGTATGTCATGGTATTAGGGCCCAAAACCTGTTTTGACGCCGAGAATGTTGTTGAACACTGTTACTGACTTCCTCAATGTATGAATGGCTGAATTTGATTATATGAAAGCTATTTGATCTTCTGAGACTAATGTGTGGATAGCATAGTTGTATGTATACCATGATATATGTTCTGAAGTGGAACTGTCTTATCTGTTTGCGAGATAATATAGAATGACTGAATACTCAATATGGGTACTTGTGCTTTGCATTTGCATGGGTTGGGATACTGTGAAGAAGGAAGTAATCTGTTCTGAATTAGTGGCTATGCCACAATACGTATAAATCTGATTTTGGCGCTTAGTCGTAATCTTGCTTAGCAGCTAAGCTGTGTATCTGTAAAGTGTCAAACGGATACTCTAATGTGTGCAGGGTTAGTTAGGCATTATATATCTTTAATAGTGTGATGGGATGGCCGAAGACGGTGTGTAGCGGACTGGGATAGGAATATTGCATTGTATATGAACTGAAATTGCATATATATATATATATATGTAACTGATCTGCTCTAAAACTGAATTGAAATTACTTCTGTATCGAACCGAACCTTTGAATCTGGAACTACCTTATAAGTGAACATTAATTGAATAAACTTCTTTTACGCACTGAGTTCACAACTCATTTTGTTTTTGATTGGATTTCAGGTGGTTCCCAGTCTTGAATAGGTCGGCGCAATGGGAGCTTGGTCAAGCGTTTATCTTTCTTTAAGTAGTATATTAGGAATTTCGATAAACTATAGCAGTATGAATTTGGAAGATTATATACTTATTTAGTTTTATGGTGAATGTGATGTGAAGTATGGTTTAGCTTTACTGTGTTGTTTGTGTGGCAATTGATAATCGATGAGGTAACTCTCTAAACTTGGGCTGGTCGTTTAGGCCGGGTTTAGGGTATTACATAAAGCTTGGTGGTGAGCATTAGATTTTGTTAAATATGACTCCTATTTCAGTCAAATTTGAAAAATAATCTTTTAGGTAAACTCTGTTTGTTTGTTTCAATCAAACTTTGATTAGTCTAGATTATTTTATTATTATTTGACCTATGAATTTAGCCTATAAATAGGCTCTTTTACAACAGTTGAAAATGCACTCATTAGAGATTAGAACTCATAACACATTTAGAGAATTTTGTGTTTACGTTTTGAGGGTTCTTTATTTTCGGGTTTTCGGACTTTAGTTTTTATCTCCATCTTTTGCACTTTTCGTTCTTTTGCCATTATAGTAAAATTTTCTTTACCTGTGGTTTTTTATCCTCTTTGGAGAGTTTTTCAACGTTAAATTTGTGTGTTCAATTTCTTAATTTCTTTCGCTATTTTTACTTGTTTATTGCTTAATCGGGTCGATCCCCAACAAATTTTATGTCAAACGTTGGTTTTCAATTGTAGGAAATGTTACATTATGGGACACTATAAATTTGAACTTTTAAATGTTGTTCTTGTTGTATTCACAACAGATCAGTTCTAATGAAGAAAAAAAAATTACAAGATTCCAAATGCATGAATCTTTCCGAGTAATTAGAATGTTGTTCCTATAGTACTTAATCTATGGATTAATTAATATATGATCCCCATGAAATGTAGGCGTATCATGTGCATCCAAACAACATATAATATCATATCCTTTATAATATAAAACATCTAAGAACATGGCATGCAAAAGCACATGTTTATAATTGAATCTTTAACATTAATTAGCATACACAATAAGTGTACGTGCAGGGCATTTAATTAACTTAGCTTACAATAACACTATATATTATCTAGTAGCAAAATTTGTGAATTGAAGTTAATTGAGATTGGATTTAAGGTTGGATTTTTGTGTTTGTAATCATTCTTCTTGCCTTATATTGAAAAAAAAATATTAACTTTGATCAAGACATAAAATATATACTATCGATGAGGTTTTGGCGTTCTCTAGTAATGTTGAGATCTTGGGAACTTTAAAATTTCAAGCTCTAATCCTACCTTGGCGTAGTTAAGGGAAGAGGAAGGGACTTTAGACCACTTGTTAAATGAATTAATAGCAATTTTTGTCCTTCCTAATTATGTAATATTCAATTTAAACCTCATTTGAATAAGTTTTTTTTTATATATTTTTGATCTCTCCCCAAACTTTTAAAATTTTACTTCTATTTTGGGTTACTTTGTACTACCCTTTCGAACTTTAATATATAAAAAACTCATTTTACTATACAAGCATTATATAATCCCATGAACCAAACCCATTATTCCATCCATGTTCAATAATGCTGTGACAATTTACTTGAACACAGCCCTAAAATCCATCCAGGTTCATTTCCAACATAAAAACAAAACAATGTAATGATGGTTCAGTTCAGTTTCAGATGTTAAATTTGTGATCCTTTAGAGCTTAATCAAAGGCATAGGGGGACAAAATTGTTAATAATCAAAATTGAGTTGTCCTTTTATGGCAAAACAAAAGTTTCGATGCCATGTCAGCTTATAACTAGAAATTTCGTTCCCATCCTTTTTTTTATGCCCAATAAAATGATTTAAGCACAAAGAAAAAACAAAACATAATCCTTAAACGAAGAGAAAAAAGTGACAGAAACGGCGACGGTACGCTGCAACTTGTGAGAACGAAATGCGTCACACGTATTATGATTTGCTTCGTCATGCTTATCCTAAAATATTTTTCGATTTTATCTTCAACTAAAATTTACGGTCCATAGTTTTTAATTATTTTTTTTAATAAGGAGAAGGAGATTCTAGAAAGATTAATTGAAAATTTCGCATAACTTATAAGTTTAAATGCGAAACGAGGAGCAAAGGAAGTTAAGTTTAATTATTAATTATAGGTCCACCTTTCTTTTGATTCTTGTGATTTTGGTATCAAAATTTAATAATTAGGTTCGTATTAATTTTTAACTTAGAAAATTTAAAAGTGTGATGATGTGGCATAACTTTTAAGTACCGCATCATCAAATTTTAATGGAGTTTAGATTTATAGATTAAAATAAACTTAATTATCAAATTCAAATGAACTGTGTTACTCCATATGTTACCCATTGTTATATATTTAAGCGAATAATTTACAAATTAAGAAAGTTGAATTTGGAGGCATGAGTTTGAGCTAAACCCAAAAAAAAAGATTATAATCGAAAAAAGAAATAAATTATATACAAAATTATTGAACATTAACTTGGCAATAATACACCAAGAACAATGTTCACTAGTTTTCGATTTCTGCCAAAAACATTTAATTTAAGTAATAGAAACGTAGAGATATATTTTTTGCTGAAAAAACTGAACCATCAATTTCATGTAAGTTGACAGAAAGTGACCTTAATTTGGTCATCATTTTCAAACCTTCACAGAGATTTCTGAAGGCAAAAGGTTTTTTTTTTAAGTATTTAAAATTTTCATAGGTTAGAATTTTTGTAGAAAGATTATTTAGTTTTTGAAAATCGAATTTGAGAGTAAGATGAATAGGTTTTCAATTAAATTTTATGTTTATATATGAATAATATGCATTTTATGTAGTGTAAGATAAGAATGGCTTTCATTTACATCATTGTCTGCTTTTTATCTCCAATCTAGATTCGTGTCTCTTTGTAATGATATTTGTCGGTTAGAAGGGACTTTCTTTTTCCTTCTAATATTTTCTATTAATAAAGAAAATCGACTCACTTCACTTATTTTGAATTAGTAATTTTTTTCTTCATATTCCCACCATATACTTGTCGATGGGTTAATCGAATAGGACAAAGAAAGGTGGTGAAGATGTATGGTTCATCTTGTAGTATACGAGGTGAGAGTTATTATCTAAGGTGGTCGGAGAGGAAGATACGACGGGATGGTAAAGAGGAGGAGGAGGGAGAAAGTTAGCTGTCTCGGGTCCCTCAGTCTTTGTATAGAATCTAGACCACCTACTCCTTCCTTGAGGACCTGAGCTTCCCGTCTCCAAGAACTATCTACCCGCTTGGTAAGAATCCTTGACAGGCATATACTTTTTAGGTGTGAATGCGCTTCAAGTGTGAACATGCCTTTGATGATCACTGGATCCCACCTGAGCATAACAATGTCATACTGTTATAATAGAATAGGGCCCACAATGTATGTCTTGCATGTCCTACACCTTTTGCACATACTCTCTAATAGCAACCCTCCTCCAATGGCTTTACCATGTCACGCTAGCAGACAAGAGGACTCCACAATAAATACCCTCTTAGACGATGAAGAATGGATCTTTTGGCCTCTTTAGCAACCTTAGAGCATTCTTCCTTTTCAGCTCCCTTCTTAAGTTCTCAACTTGTCCTTTTTTCTTTTTCCGGCTTTCCGCCTTACCAGCTGAATCGACATTTTTGTCCCCCACCACATCCTTCTCCTTGTTGTACACTATACCAACATACTATAGTCCTAGATAGGGTGGCGATAAAACGTGCTTTCAATCACCTTAGATGAGACATGGTGGTTGGAGTTTGGCATGGCAGTTAATAAGTGGTGCCCTCTTGAATGTTAAGTCGAAGGATATCTCTGAGGGGTGCTTCCAAGGGGTATGTTTGAAGGGTTCATTAAGACCACTCGTGGGTTCATTACTCAGTTCCAGTGACTAAGGTATAATAATGTTAAAATAAAATATATGTTATTTGTATCTTTTAATATAGTTTAATATAACATTCGGTACCTGAATTTGACATTTTTTTTTCCTAATTTGGTACCTAAGTTTTTTTTGTCTAATTTGGTACCTGCACTTGACACGTTTTCCTAATTTGGTACTTAAGCTTTTATTATCCAATATTTGGTACTTAAACTTGTCAAATGTTATACAAATTATGCCAAAACAACTAACATTGTTATTTTTTTATTAGGGAACAAAAATAGCTAATGTATGACCAAAATGTGGCATATGATATGAAATTTAATAGCACGAATAATTACATTTATTTGGAGTTTTTTGCTAAACAATATACTCAAATTATTTTGATTGTTAACGGCAAGAATGATTAAAGAGGGAACACATGCTTAAAGCATCCCCTCAATTCCACAAAAAATATCGTCAACATAAGAGGAAATCCATGTTAAAAAATTGTGCTTCGGCTTATGCTTAACAAATGGATATTGAAGGAGAAAATTCGAGTTTTAAAAGCCCAAAATAAAAGAAATTCATTATGTTAAATTAAAAAATAAAATAAAAGCAAGTGAACATTTAAAATACAAAAAAGAATTCTATATTATTTGTCACATGTCGGTCATACATTTATTATTTTTCTACCTTATAAAAAGATAACACCATTAGTATAGCGAAGTAATTTATATAACGTTTGAACAAATTTAATCACCAAATTGGAAAAAAAAACTTATGTATCAAATTAAGAAAAAGTCTAAGTTCACGTATTAAATTTGACTCCAAAAAAATTTAGGGACCAAATTAGAAAAAATTGTTGAATTCTGATTCACTAATGATACAGAAAATTGTACGTGATCATACTATTCTTAAATTTCCATGTATTTTGGCATTAAGAACATTATAGTAATCCAACATACCCAATGGATTCTCTTCACTCCGGTCTCTCTTTTCACCCTCTTCTTATCTACTATCGAAAATCACCGTGCCACCTCCACCGCCACCACCATGGCCGCCCTTGCTTACAACAATATTCCCTAGTGGAAGCTCCAACAGAACATAGATTTATATAGCTGTTGGAGTTTAAGTTTTTGTGAGCTATTGTGCTATAATGAACACAAAAATATTTCTTTCTTTATATCAGTTAAAATAGCTATGGTGATCCAAATAGGGTTAAAAATAAAGGGTTCAATTGATTTTGGGTCGGGCTTGAATTAATATGGGCTCCTTTTAAATTATGGGTCTGGCCATGATTTGGCCCAAATAATGGATTTGTAAAACCCTAACTGTTGGGTTCAATGCTCTTTGAGTTTGGAGTTGGGGATTATTATGAAGTTGCCAATATAGTTTAGCAAGTAATGTTTACAATGAAAGTAATGTTTAAGGGGTTTACATTGTATAAATTGATGTTGATTGAGTCTTAGTTCAATTGGCGTCAGCAGTGTTGTCAATGTAGGAGGATATGAGTTTGGGCACGTTAAAGCGCGTTTATCTTTCCATTTAAAGATGAGATGTTATGGGTAATTTTAGACATTGTATTAAAAATATTAAAGGTTGTCATTAAAATAATTTTTTAAATTTTTTTATGTATGTTTTTAAGGGTTTAGAGTTATGGGAACCAAAAAGGAATTGTAGATTCAACGTTCGATCTTTAAATGTGATGAATATTATTTTTAAATTGCATGAACCAATCAAATTAAATTTTGATTACATTAAACTTTTTTATTATATGTATAGAAGGGATCATAGAATATTATGTTTGTTTGGAACAACAACAATATTTCAAGTTTTTGGTCCCATAGTATTCTCTTATTTGAGAGAGTTAAATTTTTGGCACTGTTAAAAGCTAATTAAACCCTCACAGTAGAGTGTTTATAGGTCGAGTTGGATTGAGTTCGAATTAAACTCATTTATATGTCTATATTCATTTTCTTTGTCTAAGTTTGGCTTGAAATATGAGTTTAGTTTTTTCGCCCAAGTCAAATCCAAATATAAATATAAAAATCCAAGCTTGATTGACCCGTCCGTATTTAACTTTTACAATTTTTTTATGAAAAAAACAAATTTAAAAAATAATGTATTAGCATGCAATTTTGAGCAAGGCCTTCGGGTTTGTGTAGGTGGCTTGGCCCATAAACAACTATACTTGATAGGTTTCAATTTCATTGTGCACAATTTTCATATGGGGTCTCTAATCTTATCATACATAGTTGCCATGGTGGGTTTTGTCCAGTTATATTTCAGATCCACATCCTTTTATACATTGTATTGGTTTAATTTTTTTTTATAATTGCAAGACATCTATCTATAATTAAATTGTATTTATATTTATAAACTCTAAAAAGAATTAAATATATCTACTTCTATTAATTAACCCATAATTCTTTACCTTCATAAGAATGCTCAATTTCTATACCAATGAATAGGAGGTCCCTGATTAGTTAAATTAAGTTTTCAAAAAAGTGTAAACATCATATCTACCCAAAAAAGTGTAAAGATCATATACCAAAAATGGGTTAGCTCAATTATTTAATTTAATTATCTCTACATGTCATCAAACACAAATCCAACATCTTAATCCCATTTTTTCCTTGAAAAAATTATGTGTTTTGATTAAATTTACAAGTGTTGGCAAATGTGGAATTTGAAATACAAAAAAGTTATTTTCAATATCCCAAACCAAAGCAAAAAGCCAATCTTTAGTTCTCCATTTCCTCACCAATCCAAAAATAAAAAGAAAATATATGAGAAATTGACTGTTAAGAGTGTAGCTATTATGGAAGTTGTGTGTGCATCAAATCCAACACATACAATAAGTCCATCCAAAAAGCACAAAAAGAGCTCTTCTAGTCTTTAGCCTTAGACTAAAAACTTTAGGTTCCTACCTTCAAAGGCTGCAAATCACTCCACCCCTTCTTACATCATCTTTATGTGTCAAGCGATCATATGATGTAATTCAATTTAGGGACTAAATTAAACATTAAAATTAAATTTAAGTATCAAATAGCATATTAACCCTTATGATTATAATTATCTCAACTTTACCGTAAAGCCATATATGGTTGGCTTAGATGGTAAATATCAACTTAAATATAGTTTAGAATGTATTTAAGATATATAGATCAAATTGTAAACATTTGTGTTTCAACTGTGAGAACAACTTAGATTTGACATATCAAAGAAAAAAAAAGAAATACAATGCCGATCAAAGTTGCTTATGCATTATGTATATATATTCAATTTGGCTCACATATTCAAATATACTCCAGTAAGATTCATATTGATAGTTAGGCTAACAGAGGGACTTGATTGATATATTATTGATATTTTGATAACTCGATTAGAATGCTTTAAAGTTTAGTGATCAATTTAAAATCTGAATAACAAGTGGTGGAGGTTTGGTGAAATTAACCCTTTTTATGTATACTATGATTTATTTAACTTCACCCTCGTTTTCTCATTTCATAATGAAGGAGGAAAAATCACTATCCCCATGTCTCTTTGGCAAACAGCCTGTCACCTCGCATTTTATGATACATGTCACGTTTCGAACACCATTGATATCGGTGTGGACCACCGCTCCCATGTGGCTGCGGCCACCCTTTGCCGGCCTTATGCCAATTTAGGACCACCACCCTTAGAGGTATACATTCTTCATATATATTATCAAGAGAGCTCCCATTTTGGGTCGTTTTCTTATATGGGGCCAATGCTCCCTAAAGGTATTCAAAATCCAAAGGACTCATCACTATTTTTTTTTATTTAAACATTTCCATTTAAATAATTTTTATTATTTATTTCAATTATATATTCTTGATTAATGATCCCATGGTAAAAAAAAAGTAAAAAAAAAAATGATACCTTGGTTGCCTTTCTATATGATATCTCAAGTTCTGTACAAACATATATTCTAGCTTGTAGTACCAAAATTTGGGGCCATAATTAAGTCTCATATTAATTGCTTTTGTTCTTCTCTAATCTTAGTCCTTTTCAAAGAGTGCAGTTTCATACTCTTATTTTTCTATTTAATATATATTCACATATGACAGCATTGAAGAAGGGAAGGGGGTTACCCCCAAAATGATAAATTGGGTTAAGTTGTTACTAAGAATTGTAAAATTGTAAATTAATGTAATGGTAAAATTATATTTTGACTCCTTAAAGTTTTATAATTTGATTCTTGTCTCTATTATTTTCTTTTCTAATTTCACCCTGATACATCTAACATACCATCGATACATAAATCTCAATGTACAGTCAATGAATCAAAATTTTTCATTTCATTAATAAGCCTTTTATTAAGTAGAGATATTTATTTATAAGTCCTCCAAATTTTTTTCTCATTATTAAAGTGCTATATATGAGAAAGGGTTATATGAAACAATGATATTATCTTTTTCCAATAGTTTAATGCCATATTAGTAATTTTATCTTGAATTTTAAGATTTTCATTTGGATTTAATTTTTTTCAATGTGGAAATACTAAAATTCGGGATGAAAATCTTGATGTGATATTAACTATTGAAAAAGGATATAGATACCAAGTTTTATATGGGTATGTATGATTAAGACAGCACAAAAACAAGTTTATTTTTTAAGCTAAAACTTAGCCCACATACATGTGTGAATAATACCCAGTTTTTTTCAATCAAAGTAATAGATAATTTTAGTACAAAAGATGATATAAAATATATTGTAACATTATATATTATGGTGTGGCCAAAGTCTACCAAAAAAATTCACGACATAAACAATTAATATAGTGTGACAAGATTGGCGCCTTTGAAATAGGCAACATCTTTCTTAAAGGGTATGCTATTAAAATAGTAATTTCTGTTTGCAAGTTATATTTTAATTATTTTTGTGTGAAATATTACGTCTTAGTTATTTATGTTATTGTGTTGTAACATTTTAGTTATTGAGTCGTTAATTGTCGTTAACGGTGTAATGGTAAGTTAATGTGATACGTTAAATCATCATTTCAAATGAAAATTTTAGATTAAATTCTACAATTGGTCCCTATATTTTTTTCATTTTGAACAATTTAATTTTTTTCTTTTATGTTCTTTTAATTTTAATTTATTTTCCATTCTCTTCTGCTTTTCCCTCTGTTTTCCTCCCTTGTTCATTTCTTTTAGCGTAGTTTTTCTATGTTTTTTATTTGTTAAAACTAGTCCACAAGCTCGCCTCACTCGAAAAAATTAAATTGTTCAAAAAAATAAAAGTATAGGGACTAGTTTTAACAAATGAAAAATATAAAAAAATTACGTTAAAAGAAATGGAGAAGGGAGAAAAACAGAGGGAGAAGCAGAATAGAATGGAAAATAAAGAAAAAAAAAAGGAAAGTTAAAAAAGCATAAAAGAAAAAATTAAATTGCTCAAAACGAAAAAATATGGAGACCAATTGTATAAATTAATCTAAAATTTTTGTTTAAAATGATGATGTAATGTGCCACGTCTGCTTACCGTTACACCGTTAACGATAATTAATAGCTCAATGACTAAAATGTTACAACGCGATAACATAAGTAACGAAAATGTAACTTAAGATGAACAAAAGTGTAATTTACCCTATTCAATATATTAATTTTCTATTCAGTTTCCCATAGTACACGCATTAAAATAAATTTAAAAAAAAAAGAGACAAAAATAAGAGTTTATGGTTTCATTTCATAAGCTTCATCCACCAACCAAATTTGAGATTGAATCATTAAAAAAAATCTATCTAATGTTTGGTTTGTGGGTGTGAAATTCATGACAAAAGGTAAGAGGGGACTTAATTGTAAAAGACAATAATGTCCAAAGATACATGATTTGGAGAACCGGTTGGTTGAGACATAAACATCATTAGGTAAGATTTGAAGGTTCATTTGTTGTACAAACAAGCAATTAGGATATCATTACATTATATAATAACCATTACTTGTCTCATTTTATTATTCTTAGTTATTTAGTTATAGACTTTATTTTGGTATACTGTACTTATATTTAGTTTTAGTGTTCAATTTGGTATCTGAGTTTAATTTTAATGTTCGGTTTGGTACTTAAGTTTGACTTCAATATTCAATTTAATTTTGATTTTGAGTTTTTCTTTTCTTCCAATTAAGTACTGTTTTTTACTAACGTACACATGTCAAATATTTAGTTTAGATATCAAATTGAGACAAGAAAAATTTAAATACCAAATTAACCCTATTTGAGAAGAAGTCTGATTTATTTTTCACACCTTTTAAATATTTTTGTATAATTCTTTTTTAGCAATGATTGTAATAAGAGTGACATTTGACTTTGACTAATACTGGGTCAGGCTGCCGTAATGAAATTGGAAAATGATCATGGCAACAACACATGTAAAAAAAATTAATAATTACGGTAAAACGATTATAAAATAATAAGAAAAGAAAAATAAGAACACATAAATTTTACGTAGAAATCTTTTCAAGAAAAAAATCACAAGCAGAGAAGAAGGAATTCACTAATGTTGAAAAACGAATGATACAAGAAGAGTTTCGACTACATCTATTTAAGGGTTGAAAAACCTTTTCTAAACCCCCAATCTAATTTTGTACTTAATAGGGTCGTAGCCCGCCACAAATCTTTTTATTTTATCACTGTATTTATTTCTTCAATAAATGACAAGATTCGAATCACACAGTCTCTAACAAAAACAAAGAAGATGAATTAATTCTATGCATGGTTAAGGTTAGAGTTATTTGTTGAAATTCAAATGTCTACATTTCATATTTAAAAAAAGTTTGAATGGAAATATGACAAAAATGAATTTAAGTAAAAATTAAATTTATTTAAAAATAGGAGGAATTTAGATTTTAATATTTAAAACTCAAACTCAATTTGTAATTACAGGTCTATGAGAGTAGCCCACTAAAATTTTTAAAATTTTAAAATATTTAATAAAAATTTTAAAACTTTTATAGGAGTTTAATTATTAATTTTAAATTGAAAGGATTAATGAGTTTTTCAAAAAATTCAGGGTCTGATTAAACTTTTTTAATTTCAAATATTTTAATTAAATCCAAGCCAAAAGATTTAGACAAGTAAATTTATAATTGGACTGGAATAATTTAAGACAACCAACAATTTTAATTTTAATTTTTAATTTTCAATTACGTATGCAATTTATTATAAAATGTTTATTTTTTAATTTAAGATTTTCTAATTTCTCAAGACTTGGGTAATATGCACAGACCGCTACTACTAATAATAATAATTAATTCATTTTATTATAATCTTAATTCAATTTAGTCATATGGTTGACTCCTCGAATTAAAACCATGCATGCACCCTTTTCATATTTGAACTAGTTTAAAATTTAATTAACAAAATCTTTTACCTAATTCCTTAATTTATTATATTAAAATTTCAAAGTATTATATCAATTAAGTCATATGGTTAACGTAACCATCAATTTAGACATTAATACCAGTTCGAATATAATACGGAGTATATTTAAAATACGTGGATAACTTGGATATGATCGTAAAAGAGCAAATAATGTCATCGAAATTTAGGATGGTTATTTCATTTTTCTAAACACTTCATATTTAAGTTATTCATGTAACAGGTACACGTGAGCTTTAAATATGTTATATGTCATATTTGAGCTAACATTTAATGCTCAATATAATGTCTAGACTAGCATAAGGATCTAATTTATATGATATTAATATTTTAAAAAAACCAATTAAAAAATTTAAAATTTGAAGATCAATTTAAAATCTAAACCATAAATTAAGGATGAATGATGCAATTAATTCTAAAACTAAAGTAATTTTTTAGGGTTGAAGCTTGGGCTATTTTTGTGGTGTGCTTTCACAAAATTCAATGGACTAATTACTAAAGTAAAAAAAGAAGGATGAAACTGAAGAAAAAGAGAATGTGCAAAGGGGCAACTAATCCCAAATTCCCAATTCCCTAAGCACAAAAGTGAAGTTGTGGTCACCAAATTCTTGTTTTTATTTGGTAAATATATGGTGCTCAAAATTGAGAATATTGAAAACCCAATCAAAAGAATAAAAGAAAAAAGGGAAATAAAGATAAGCATCCGAAAAAGGGTAGAAAGATTAGAAGTTGCATTACTTATAAGCATTGTGGTTAAGGGGAAGTTCCTGTAATGGTATAATCAAATCGAGTCGAGTTCGAATATTTTCAAGTTTGAGTTTGATTTAAAATTCGAAGCTTAATATTCGATTGGAGCTCAACTGAACATCAATTTTTGAGCTCGAGCTCATTTATTAACTTTTGTTCTAAAGCTCGAGCTCGACTTGATAATTAAGCCTAGGGTTAATAATATGTATTAAGGGAAATAACGTAATTTAATAGCCGTTTAAGCCAAGTATTACTAAACTTGAATTTTGCTTGATCGATAGCTCGAACTCGACTCAGTAATTACTGAATTGAGTTTGAATCTTTTCAAGTCGAACTCGAGTAGCTTATAAACACCAATGCCTCATTTACACCTCCTAAATCTTGGGCTCTTGAACATTTAAATTTGAGTTCTACCATGTGTAAGTATAATGAGTGAATGTCGGGTCAATATATATGTACGCCATGAACAAATCTTATCTTACTCTTCGTATATTTTGTATTGACTTGAAATTAGTGTTTAAGCTTCATTGTACAACAATTAGCCTACAATTTTTTTTTATTAATGTGCATGCCATGGGATAATAGTGTTTGCTATTCACGTGGCTTAATGTATGATTTAACCATTAATTACTTTAATTATAGCCGCACTTCATTGCCACATTATTAATTAACATGATATGTACCTAGTTAATTACTTTAAACAAGGTTAAATTTTGTTGTTAGTTCCTAAACTACATGATAAGTTGTGGGTTTAGTCCATGTACTCTAATTTGGTCAATTTTAGTTATTATTCTTTTCAAATTGGTCACTTTTAGTCCTTAAATTTTTGGAATTTTGAAATTTCAATCTTAACCTAAATAGTAGCAATTAAATTTGTTTGGTTAAATTCTTCTATCAGCCCTATACTATCTATAAGCCGGTGAATTTAATCTATGTTTTGCAATTTGATCATTTTCTAGTCCCTATGCCTTTTGAATTTTGAAATTTCAGTTATGACTCAAATGGCAGATGTTAAATTCATTAACAAGCTTTTTTTTGTAAGTATTATGTGAAAATAGCAAGTTTACAAGTCATTACACATGTGAATTTATCGACTAAAATTTGATCGTGATTGAAATTTCAAAAATTGAAAAGTACATAGACTAAAAATGATCAAATTAAAATATAAGGACTAAATTCAAAATTCATCTATTCTACAAGGACTAATAGCAAAATTTAACCCTTTAAACAAAATAAGAAAGAAAAATAATCGGTGAAAATACCTAGTAAATCCCTCTATGTTAGGGATCCTATCAAATTAGTCTCTTTAGTACTAAAATAATCAGTTTAGTCCATATACTACTAACAAGAATCAAATTAGGCCAAATTTTAACATGGTTAAACATTTACTATTTAACAAAGTTAATATTTTTAAAACTTTCATGGTTTTGCAAATGGAATATTTTGCTTCATTGAAATTGAACTGCTAATTTTTCAAACACTAAATGTTAACTTCATTAAAATTTGACATTATTTGATTTTATTTAGGGTAAATTACACTAGTAGTCACCTAACTATAAATGTTACAAAATGATAACCCAACAATTCAATTTTATCTTTTTTGGTCACCAGCTAGCTAACGGTGGCAGCTTTTAAAATTGACACACTAGCAATTTTAATCCTCAACATTTATACATTGTGTCAATTTAATCTTTGATTCTAGAAATCTAACCCTCAATATTTATACATTATGTAATTTAGTCTTTTTTGTAGTTTTTCTTTTCTCTGTAACCCTATCACTTAAAAAGCTAAAAAAAAATTATCGACAAAATTTGATTGAAAATATACAAAAAAAATGAAAACACCGAAAACTTCAAGACAATAATTTTCACCCTTTCTCATTCTTTTAAAATGAACCTTTAATGTCACAAAAAAAAACAAATTACATGATGTGTAAATGTTAATGATTACTTTGTTTAGAATTAAGACCAAATTGACATAATTTATAAATATTAAAGGTTAAAGTTGTCGTTATGCGAATTTTCAAAGCTACCATGGTTAGCTAACTAGTGATAAAAAAAGTTAGATGACTGAAAAGAAATTTCCTGATAATTAGGTAATTACTAGTATAATTTACTTTTTTAATAATACAAAACTAAATTAATCTATTAATAAAAAAACTAATATAATCCGATCTCTATAATAAGGAAACTATTACAAAAATAATCTATTATTTGATTATTTATGCTACAAATACAATGAGTATGTATCAGCTTTTTTAGTCAAAAACTGGCTTTGCATGCCCGACATAAGGTTGTACCATATATGATATTGTTGTCCAAACCAGACAATAAATACAAAAAAAGAGTTCATTCAACAAAACATGTGGAATATAGCATAGTAACTCATTAATAAAAGCCTTATTGTAGCAATAATATCATTCAATTTGATGCTGAAATAAAATAAAAACAGTTCGTCCTCCTATTTTCTTTTACCATTAATGAATTTCATGACGACACATTATTAAACATAAAATCGGTCGAATTTATCTTTCTTTTTTTTTTGATAATATGTCATTGTCTGTTCCAGTTATAGGTATGTTCTTTTTCCAGCATGAACCTTATGCTTTTCTATGAGTCCCCACAGGTCGATCATTTGAGAGAGGCCATAGATCAATAACAATTTGAATGAATGCGTTGCTATCGTTTCGATTCGCTACTCGTCAGTGTTGAACAAGTTAGCTGTGGAATCAAATTTCTTAAACTGAATCGTCCAAAAATTTTAATCAAATAATTGCTATCGAATACGAGAATAGTAGAGTTGAATTATTAAGAAGATTTATATTAAATCAGTTGTTAATTATAATCAGGTGTTAGTGGATTTATCAACGTATCCGTCCTCAAATCTGAGTTAATTAATAGGGGTCGTAATATGAAAATAAAATATGAATTGTTTATGATAGTGAAATGGAAATGGAAATGGAAATATAATACTAGAAATGAGCATCGGTTGTGAAATTTAAAGCGAGATGCAAATAGCTTGAGGGTGCATCAATAATCTGATAATTGGTAAATGAGGTGTTTCATTTATTTCAGAAATGACTATATTGATATGATAAGATGAACCGTATATGGATGCCCTGAGGGCAATCAGCTAAATGTTACATGTTTATATGATTAACTATATTGAAATGAACTTTTGTTATTATCTATCTTACTGATATTTAACTTGCTTATTCATTTGATGTATTTATGTTTGATTAATGTCAGCACGACTGAGTATTCAATACTTAGCATATGATTATGTTTGTTTTTCGTGCATAGGTCTCATATAGGTTTCTAGTACATTGAAGTCGTAAAACATCCAAGGTTAATAGCTCAGCTCGGGTCAAGTTTGAGTTCCTTTGTGTGTATATATAATGCTAATGCCATGTATCTAAGTTGAGTCATTTGATTGAATGCTTTTTTTGATTGTTTTTATATGCTTTCGTTAGTAATAAACTTATAAGATTTTATTTGATGAATTTTAATGCTTGAGAAGTGAATTGATTTACATGTTAATAAGTGTTAAGTTTTTTTGTTTAGCATTGTTAAGTTGAGATGCTTTCATTACCATGTCATTGGAACGTTTGATCATATTTTCGTTGGTTAAATTGATGCTTTTAAGATTAGAATGAAGTTATGGTTTTGGTATGTTTTGATTAAATCGATCACCTAGAACCCTGTTTAAATATCATATTTCAACCAATTTAATCAATATATTATTTAGATAAGTTCCATTTCAATATCAAGAATCACATAATTCATCATAAACTCATTCAATTTTAACTAAGTTTATGAGATTAACAATAAGTTTCCAGCTCAACCTATTGCACATATTTCATGTTTCTATTATCAACATCTCGAAAATTCACATCTACAACAACCTATTGAGTCCTCGATACCTTTGTCGGCTTCTCAGTTACCCAAAAACAATGATAAATCATTTTATTTAATGGAAATAAAAAACCAATTAAAATTGTAAAATTATGACCATTCAACCACGAGATTTGGTATAATGATTGCTTATCTCATCCTCAACCATGAAGTTAGGAGTTACATTTCATGGTCAAACATTTACCTCTTTAAAAAGCACTCGTAACAAAGTGATTATTCATTGCTATCAACAGTAGACACCCAAATTTTCACCAAAAAAATATTATGATGAATCATTCATTTATTCATTCCAATTTTTCCTCCAAACTGATGATCAAGTTTCAATAAGTACCTATGTTCAGAGGCCAAAACGTTGATGAAAACGACATGTCTTAAGCACGTTGTGGAAATTTCAACATCAAAAAAGTAACTACGAAAAAATTCAATAAAAAGCAATGGCCAAGACATGTTTTTGGCATTACGAGCTTCGTAAGGTATTTTGTATACGGTGCATAAATTTTTAAAATTTTTTGGATTTCTTATTATTTCAAATCTTAATTTTGACATAATGTCTAGAATTATTTATAATCCATTTGTGACCCATAAATAGAAAGATGATTATTTCAATGCACTCAAACTTATATTTTCCTACATTAATAATAATACTTATACCAATCGATTTAAGACTCAATCGGCTTCAAACCTTAATTTTTAATTTATAAGAATGCAATGCGCTTCACAAGGGGTGCAGGTAAATGGGTAAATTTTTTAATATAAACTTTTAAACTTTCACCTCTTAAATTTTACAATCTTACCTTGAATCTACCCCTAAACAAATTTTTTAGCTTTAATTTTTTTAATACTAGATGGAATTTTTCTACAGCGCCACCTTTGGCTTCGGACAGGTACTTGAAACGACAATTGGTCGACGTAGTAATAATTTAATGTACGAATAAAATGATGGAAACTGGCAGAGCCAAAAAAAGGTTCAAATCCAATTTAATTAAATTATCTCTAGTTCCTTTCAGCCTGAAAATTGCATGTTGGAAAAAAGTACTACAACATTTCTTAAGTTCTTTGTCGGCATAAAAATTGCGAAAGGGTCACATATTATTTTAGCATGCCATGCAATTTGGGTGGTTTTCTGATACTAGCAAAAAAGTTACTTGATGAATGATTGGGGTGATAAGATAATGCACTATTGAATTTTAGTTCAATTAATATTGTTTTTATTGTAAAATATTAAAAGACATGAATTGGATTGAGTTTAAACAAGTTTTTGTGGTTTCCTAATATTAGCAAAAAAAAAAATCGATGGATGAATGATTGAGAAGATGAATAAGATAAACATTGATTGAAATGGTTGCTATTGCAACATTCTAAAGGAGGTGGAAGTTCAAACGCGTTTAAACAAGTATTAAGAAAAACAATGCCATAGTGAATTGCATGATTCAATTATGGAAAAAGTACTATAAAAGCCTTTGTATTAAGAGTTGAATTGTATTTTTCTCCCTCTACTAAAAATGGGTAAATTAGTCCCTGTAGATTAGATTAAAGAGCAATTTGATCATTCTGTTAAAGATTCCATCCATTCTACTATTAAAAATCGATCATTGTATGTCAATATAAGGCACAACTATTTGGTTATTCTGTCAACTACACCAGTTTTTAAAAGTGAAAATGGATGAAATTTTAACCAAAAAGACCAGTTTGCTCTTTGATTTAACGTACATGGACTAATTTACCAATTTGAGTAGAAATAACAAAATGCAATCCGACTTCTAGTATAATGGTCTCCATAATTCTTTTATCTTCAATTACATAAACCTTTGCTAAGCTAACATGCACAATTCTTACTTTAAGGATTGCTTTATCCCTAATTATCTCAATACTCCCAAAATTCTTGAAAATTCAACTATTTCTTTTAAAAATTTTGAAAAAATTTAATTAAGCCCAAAAATCTTTTAAAATTTTTCATTAAGCTCCCAATTTTTGAAAATATTTATTAGACCCCAATTTTAAAATTCGCATTAAATACCTTATAATTTTTAAAATTTTAATTAACACCCAAAACTTAATATCAAAATCCGACATTAATACTATACACGATCTAAGTCCAACCCAACACATAAACAATTTTACTCATGTGCATGCCAAGGAGTGATTTAAGCAACACCCTACCACTAGATAAAATAACAAGACATGTACATATTTAAGAAATATTACAATAAAGAGTAAAGTTTGAAATTATGTTAAATTGGGTAGTTAATTACTAATAAGTATCGGGTGTAATGATAAATTATATTATATTTTTAAGAAAGTAACTCAAACTCAATTCTAAAAATTATATTATTAAAAAAATAGACACAAATCAAAAATTAATTTCTATAATGAATTAATCTCATAAGAAAAAGTCAAACTAAATATATATATATATATAAAGAGCATATGGAAGGTACGTGGAGCTTATTAATAAATCATGGAATCATAGACGTGGTGGATCCCTCTCTATCACGGTATTATATGGTTTTATCATCACATATATTAATTTAAATTATATATTTAAATGTGGATTGGGTCTTAATTTGATTAGTTTTGATGTTATTGTCAGTGTAGGAAGAAATAGATTCGAGTACGCTGAAGCGCATTATCCTCCTATTTAATGGTTGAGGAAGTACTAAAAGTAATTCTAGGTATTGTATAAAAAAAAACAGAAATGACAATATTATTATAATAAGATTACAAAATTATATGCTTGAATATGTTGGCTTCATTCATCACCTTCCACACCAAATGTTGGCACGTTTAACTTGAGCAAAGATTCCCATCTCTTCTCAAGATATATGTATATGGGTTGTTATTTTGTGATATTAGCCCTCAATAAATCTATGGGTTATTTATTTAAACACGATAATTTATTTAAGAGATATTGTAATTTCTTCAATAGTAAATGTTGGCATATTCAATAATGTTAGTTGTTGCTATTAATTTTTTTTTTGGTTATTCGACCAGGGTTATAAAAATTTTAGTCAATTATATTGAAATAATAATAAATTTACATCTCAAATAAATTCGTAAAGTTGTTTTCAATTTGCACCTATTGATAATATTATAAAAATAGAGAGAATAAACGTTAAATTATGTTATTAGTCATTGCACTATGCATATATTGTGGATTTATTCTTTTGCTTTAATTTGATCATTTTAGTGCATGTTTTTTGAATTTTGAAATTTTAGTCTTGACTAAATGGTTTCTTTTAAGTTCATTAAGTTAAGTTTTGCTATTTCCAAAATCGAGGTGACAAATATATTATTACAGTGTTTAACAATTGTCGTTTTGCATCAAGACTAAAATTTTCAAATTTTAGAAGTATAAGGACTAAGAATTATCCAAAATTTAACCAAATGAAATTAACTACTACAATTTGGGCTAAGACTAAAATTTCAAAATTCAAAAATACAATTACTAAAATTAACCAGATCAAAAAGTATAATAATTAAAAGCGACGAAATTGAAATAACCCTTACCTCAAAAACAACCTATAAGTAAGAAAAATCTATAAGTAACTTAGCGGCAGTGTCAGCTTTTAGGCTGGCTATCGCCCGCCTTTTTCCTCTCCATCAACCCTTTCTTTCTTTCTTTCTTTCTCTCATTCACTACACATTTTTTCTCTCTTTTTAGTTTGTAGATCTATTTTATATCTTTGTTGTCTTCACAAGTTGTGATAGACAGATGACGATGTGTATTGTTCGCTAAGACTCCACCGACCACCAGTAGTTTTTCTTGGAAAGTGAGTGGCTCTTTGTCAACTTCTTAATTTATTTATGTTGTGAGATTATTTTAGAATAATAAATTATTTCACGTGTCGATTTGGACCCATGTTGTCTTAAGTTTTATATATTTTTTGTTTGTTTTTCTATCGTTTAATAAGTCTTCAGTTTTAGAAGTTTTTGTCTGCTCTTGTAGCACGTGTCTTAGTCTTGCTTATACATGTAATTTTAGTTTTACAAGTGATTTTAGAGATGATTTTGTTGTCGTCCTCTCTAGTTTGGTAAATTCATTATCGTATTAAGTGTTTGCAATCACTCCAGATATGTTGTGCTTGAGTTGTGACAAAACCAATTATCAACGTGCTATAATATTCTAATGATGCTGAGGTTAAAGCCTTTATTATTTTGATGGAGCTTGTCCTTTACCATCTACAACAAATGTTTATAATTTCTTTTCTTTAAATGGTATGATTTTATTCAACAAATTTACTTTAAAAAAAGGAACAACAACATATAAGTAAGCATGAGAATAATAAAGGCCAAAAGTGAGTTTTTGGTAGGAAATCATTTCCATAGTTAAAACATTAAATTTGCAAAGTGAAGGACACGTGCATGGAGGCTGACTTTCACACGTGAGTCTGGGGTTTTTAGATGAAAAGTGGAGGATGGCAAGCGTGTGAGGGCATGATTCACGTGAGAGCTTTACCTCAAAAGAGAAAATAATAAATTATTAATAACAAGTTGAGTAAGAAAAAGAAAATGGAAGGTTGGGCTGTCAACATTCAATCTGGTTTGCACTTAATAAACAAATCAAAATATCCTATTTAATTTTTAAATTTTTATTAAATTATTATTTGATATATCGGTTGACTTACTTAACTCCATAAGAGGATTAAGAAAACGTCATATGTCTCGTTTATTTAGTTTTAGTCTTCTTCCTCTAAATTCATCATTTTTAGTCTATATATTTTCGAATTTCGAAATTTCAATGCCTAGCCTTTAAATTTGTTAACTTCCATTTTCAAAATCGTATGTGATAAACATATTATAACATATGCAATACAATGTCAATTTGTTACTTTCACATACTATTCATAAAAATCATGTTATTTTAGTTAATAAATTTAATAGTTATCATTTTAAGTCGTGATTGAAATTTCAAAGTTGAAACATATAGAAACTAAAAATAATTCAATTGACATACACATAATGCAATAGTTTGGGATAAGACTAAAATTTCAAAATTGAAAAGTAAAGATTTAAAATTGATCAAATTAGAGTTCATGGACTAAATACACAAACTACACGTTTTACAAGGACTAATAGCAAATTTTGGTCTTTAATTTTAAAATATCAATTAAAGACGTGTGACAATTTTTAATCTCCATTTATCGAGTTAAAAAAATCACCACCAGAGTGTATAATAATCCTTATTTATTATTTAATAATATTCTTTCTTGTAATCTTCTTCTCATATGAGTCTTAAGTCATGACTAATGAGCAGATGTGCTTATGGGTCAAGCTTGTGCAAATTATATAGACTAATTTTTAAGTTTGGGCTTGATCCGACCCGAAAAATGAGATTACTTTTTTGCCTAAACTTGACTTAATTTAAAAAAAGTAAACTCAGGCTCAACCAGACCCACCCATATTTGATTTTTTAGATTATTTTTATCTAAAAATATATTTTTTTAAATATATAATATACTATGTACCCTAAAAAATATTAAAATAAAAGTTTTCTAACACATTAAAAATAAATTAAAAAGTATTTATAATAAAAAAACACTACCATAAATATAATAAATATTTAATTGTATTAAATATAATTTTTAAAATTTTATATTTTGGGTTTGGTTATTTAGTTGGATAAGTATTTTTCTTATAACATAATATATTTAAGCCGGGCTCAGGCCAAACAATCTTGTTCAAGGCTCAGCTCATAGAGAAAACGAGTTTTAAATTTTATCCAAGCCCATTCTTCGGATCTTATATTTTTATTCAAATCTTCTAATTTTTTGAGTAGATTTTCGAGCTTAGATAGATCACCTTCCATGAGCGGGGAAATGAAGTTGGAGAAATGGAGAAATACTTTTTTTTTTTTTAAATTTTTAAATCATCTTTGCTTTGAAAGAAAACAATGCATTATAATATTGTTGTTGGTTAAAACATAGACTAAAAATAATATATAATATATGTGAGAAAAGAATTAAATTATAAATGTAATTACTAAGAAGAAACCTTGTTTAAGAAATAATATATAAATTAATGCCAAAGATAGTGACTAAATGAAGGTTAACCATGTATAGAAGGAAGTGCCTATAGACTTTGTTAGCTTGACTTCAATTTGAGCACGTAAGAGATATTTTTCTTTCTATAATGAAGTTTATTAATTAATCATGTTTGAATTAATTGATGAAATTTTTTCTTACGTATATGTATATATCATTTAAGGATTATTTAAATATAAGATTATGTAGAAAAAAACAAAATAAAATTTTGTGTTGATTGAGTGTTAGCTTGATTGGTATGTGTATTGTTGTCTATATATATATAAGGACGTGGGTTCGAGTATGCTGAAGCGTATTATCCTCCTATTTATGGGTTGGGAGGGGCTATAAATAGTTCTAAACATTGTGTCAAATAAAGAGAATATAATTATAACCTATAATGATATTGTTTAAAAAATAATAATAGTAAATGCCAAATATTTGGGGGAGCGAAAATATTAATGGTCAAATTATGTTATTGGACCATGTATTTTGAGTAAGTTGTGGATTTAGTATTTTTATTCTAATTTGATCCATTGTAGCCTTTGTACTTTCCAGATTTTGAAAATTTAGTCCTAACCGAACAGTAGTAATTAAATCTATTTGGTTAAATTCTACTATTAGTTTTGTATTATGCGTAAAGTTAAAGATTTAGTTAATGTTCTCCAACTGGATCATTCTTAGTCACTATATTTTTGAATTTCAAAATTCTTGTCTTAATGTAAATGACATTCGTTAAATCTATTAACTAGTTTTTTTTTTGTGAGTAAAATGTAAAGATGAAAAGTTGACATGGCTTTTCACATAAAATAATATGTTTAACACATCAAATTTTGAAAATAACAAACCTTAACTTAATGAATTTGATAGTTTCCACTCGGTCAAGATAAAATTTTAAAATTCTGAAATTACATAGATTAAAAATGACTAAATTGAAGTACAAATACTAATTAAATTCATAATTTACTGAAAGTACAGAGTCTAGTAATATAATTTGACCAATTTAATTATTAAAGAACAAAAGGAGAGGGACACCCAAGTCCCCATCTTAGGGTTTAAAACTCTTTGGGTATCTGCATTAACTAATGGGTTAATATATTCTTTTATATTTGAGTTTTCAATGTTGAATTTCTATTTTATAAGGGATTGGTTTGGGGTTAGGTTATTGATAATTGTTAGGTAAAATACTAAATAATATGTATGAATGACTTATTTGATCTTCTAATTTTATAAAAAAATTAGCTATTCATTTAATTTTTCACATCTTTTAGCCCTTAAACTTGTACTATTTGTCAAATCACCCCAAAATGAATGAAAAAGTTAACATCTATTAATTTTGCTGAGATGGCATACACATCTATACCACATCCACGGTTAATTATTTTTTAAAAAATATAAAAAAATCAAAAAAATAAAAAGTATAAAAAATATTTTTAAATTTTAAAAAATTAATTGTTTGCTAACATAGCATACATGTGGGATTCCACGTGGATATCACATCAGCAAAGTTAATAGACATTAACTTTTCCATCCATTTTGGAGTAAATAGACAAACAATGCAAGTTCAAAAGCTAAAGAGGTGAAAATTTAAAGGGAGGGCTAAAATGATTTTTATGTAAAGTTAGAGGGTCAAATAAATCATTATTCCTATTAAAAACAAATAGCATTTCACATTGTGAAAATCCAAGTCAAGTTGTACCACATCATCACCGAATTTTTTATCAAAAAATATAATTTTTTAGGTGATGATCTGGCGCACTATCAATATGTCGGATCAATGGAAGGACCAAAATAAAGAAAAATTGTCAAGTTCTCATACTATTATGAACAAAAAAAAAAGTTTATGGATCGAATCGAAAATTATTTTTCAATGAAAAACAAAAATAAATAAGAAAAAAAAAGTTAATCAAACATGCCCATCTTGACATTATCAAACCAGAAAGCAGTTATATGTGGTTTTCACACAATAGAACTAAGGCATTAATGGATATAGTTATTAATAGGTAAGCTCGAATTCGATTAAATATTTAATATTTAAAAGTTTTTATTTTGAAATTATAAATAATATTGATATTTAAATTCGATATCGCTTATATGTGCTGTACAAATAGAGATGAAGTTTGAAAATTTTAAAAGTATTAAAATGTAATTTTATCATTATATTGACTTAAATTTCAATAATTTTTAAGGAGTTTAAACTATAAATTTACGATTTTAGGACCAAATTTGAATTATAATTTTTGTTGAGGGCAAAAATAGAATTTTACCATCATATAAATACCAATTTTGGTGGTGCCGGCCGCCTCAGTATGATGTTTATGCAAAATATTTTAAATTTAAAGAGTTTTATTGATTGAACTAATAATAATATTCTTTCAAAAAGAATTAATATAATATATTCATCTAACTTGAAAAAAATTATACCATTTCTTAAAATTTTAATTATTCAAAAACTAATTAAAAATATAACAATAAATTAAACTCCAAAAATATTAATTATAAAATTACCTATTAGAACTTAAAATTTTAAAAATATATTCATTTTAATAACACGCATAATTATCAATGTATAAGAATGCAAATTATACAATTTATTCTATCAATCAAGTAGCATATAATGTTATTGCCAGGGCTCAAAATAAAATTTTACCATCGTATATCTTAAGATTTTACAATTTCTAAAAGGGTTAAACTATAAATGTTACCATTTTGGAGGCTAAAATTGAATTATGATTTTTTAGAGCTAAAATGTAATTTTAGGGCTAAAGTTAAAATTTACTATTTTAGGGGCAAGTCCTTTCCTACCCTTGATGTCATCTTTGCATATTTTTTTTATTTTAAATAGCATGTATAGTAGTCTAATTATGAATTTCATCTCTCTAATTTATCAAATTTTGGTCCTCGTACTTTATCAAAATTGAGAGGTTAGTCCAATTTTTTTCTTTTGAAAGTTAGTCTAATTGTTGATAAACACATGGACTTTAACTGTTAACATTTGCTAGTTTGTAGCAAATAAATTATTGAATTCTTGAATTATGTTAATTTCACGCATATAAATAGTTGAACCGTTGATTGCGAATAGCAATTTAATGAAATGGATTAATAGTATTATCCAATTGGACTAACTTTTAATTTTAAAACAAAACTCAAACCAATTAAAATTGAAAACCCAACCTTTTGTAAAAGATTTAAAATAAAATTGATATACTAATTAAATATGGCTTTGATTGAAATGGTAAAACTGAGTTATTAAAATTCATTATGTTTTGGGTTTGAATTCCATCACGTGCAAATATTATTTTTGTAGATTTTACATGAAAAGACCAAATTGCCCTTAGAATAATATCTTTTACTTTGTAAAATTAAAGGACATTTAACAAATTCTCCATTGAATTGGGACCTGTTTGAAGGGTGACACCAACTCAACAAGAAATAAAAAAAAAAGAAACAATGAAACCTCTCAAGGATAAATATACAAAGTTTAAACACTCACAATGCAATCAAGTACTTGTACAATGAATAACAATAAACCTAACCAGTGTTTTTGAAAGAGAAACGGGTATAACAAATGAAAGATTGGATTTTTATTCTTTGCTCTTTGTAAGCTTGTTTCTTGTCTTTATTGGAGTGTTTTTAGACCCTATTTATACTCTATCATTGATACGTAATTGTTCGGAGTTGTTGGATAGAGTTTCTAGCTGTTGATAGTATTGAATTCACGCATCAATAATAGCTTGCAAGTATAGGTATTGGTATCCTAAAAGGTGGTACCGACACCTTACAAAAAAATAGTCATAAAAAATACCGAACCTTCAAGGTAAGTACCAATCCCTCATGAACAAGTATCGATATCTTGCTCCCCCTGTTTTAAAATTTTGAACACTGACTTCTAATGTATCGATACTTAGGGTCTGTGTATTACTTGGGGTTAGGTATCAATACTTTACCCCTCTTTAAAGTGTTTTTGGCTACTAACTTACAATGTATCGATACATAAAACTTGGGTATCAAATACCTAAGAACAAATTCCCGAGTATCAATACCTTGATGTATGATATCAATTCCTAGCAATTGAAAAGCTTGGAAACACTTTAAATCAATTTGGAAAGGCATTGGGAGTACTCAAAAACATTTTTTAAAGGTTCAAAGCATTTTATAGAACATGTTTTTGAATTTTTGTAACACTTGAAAATGCTTTAATGGTGATTACATTAATTTTCATGTTTTGATTAAGAGATTGAAATTTATTATATATTAGAACACTTTGAAAATCAAAGCTAACAGAGAGGATTTTCTTTCAAATGCTCAAAAGAAAACGGATCAAAAAATCTCGCCGCACACTTGCCGACAAGCTTCATACACTTGTGCTTGGGATAATTTTTAGATACATGACTACAATGACAACAACTTTAACTACCACGAACATAGGCACCAAACACAATGTTCGTTGCATCTTAGTATACTCTATTAGGTAAATTAAACTAGATGTGTAAAGAAGAAAAAGATTTTTTTTAGCTATAGTTCAAGGGCTAAATCTAGTATAAACTTGTTAATTAACATGTCCCGTTATCAGTTCTTGAGGTATTAATCAATAACATGAATAACCATATTATAAAATTTTTCATTATTTGGTAGTTAAAAGAAAAACTTATTCATAATTTACTAACCAAATATGTAGTTACCCTAATTTAAAACTAGAAATTATATCATGATTTCACCCGTTAATTGATTGAGACTCACTAATTAGTTTTAGGTCACGTCAATTTAGATTTTAAAATTTTAGGTCAGTTCTATTTGAGTTATTTCGTGTTCAAGTCAATTTTGTATTTGTTTCCTTTCAGATTCAAGTCATCAGAGTCTGAAATATTATTTTATTAAATAAGAATTATAATTTTTGTACAAAATTAATTACAAATTTTTATCTTTAAATAAGAAATGTTGTATTCCTTTTCTTTTTCTAGCTTTATTTGTGTTATTAATGCAAAAAATCCCAAAAGACCTTTTTGCCCTTACCAACTATTGCTATTAATGAATATATACTAATGATTAGGTAGGGTAATTTTGTCATTTCAACATATTGAAGGATGGTGGTAGTTTGGATCATTGAAATGACTTTGTACTGACCTTATCTTTATTTTATTCCGTAGTTTGCTTTGGTTCCCAAAGGACGCCATTTTAAATTACAATAATACCCTACTTTTCAACACAATTTTATTAAATAATTATTTTTCATATATTAAAAATAAAATTATTGAAAATTTATTTATTTTTTAAAATCCATGGACAGTGAAATAAACTATACTTATTTTATGTTTAAAAATGTCAACTTGTGTTGAATGATTTTTAGCTAAATAAAAGAAAATCTAGATAGTGGTTATTTTGTAATTTGATAATAATGTAATAAATTAAAACTCAAGTCTATGTTTTTTCTTTCTATTTTTTTTGTTTTATAAAAAAATCTAATTCCTACTTTGTTTTTAAATTTTACAAGCAATATCAATAAAATAATATTTTTAAACTCGTGTGTTGATGATTAAAGTGTTCATCGTCCCAAGTGTATAGGTTGTTTAATTTTATATAATAAATTAAATTATAATACATCATTAATAAATTTTAAAATTAAATTCACTTAATTTTCTTTTAATTTGACGACATAATTTATTTCGCTTGCAATATATAATTTATTCACTTTCAATACATCAACTAATAATTCTCAATTGCGTCAACTCAATTTATGTTATTTAACCACATAAGGTTTTTGAGATTATGGGATAAAAGTATCATGGAAGTACTTGTATTAGAAGTCGAATTGCATTTTGTCTCGTTCATTGAAAAAGGATAAATTAGTATTGGTATGTTAGATCAAAGAGCAAATTGATCTTTCTGTCAAAAATGCTATTCATTTTTATCATTAAAAACTAGTTTTTGTTCGTCAGCATGAGGAACATGTGGCATGTCACGTGTCATTGTCTGATTATTCCATCAATTACCTAACTTTTAATTGTACAAGTGGAACGGACAAAATACAATCTGATCCCTAATATATATATACACTCTATTAGCAAATATTTTTCATTATAAAATGTTTTTTTTAAATTAATTTTTTTCATTATAGCAAACTTTTCCCCTCATTTCTGATATTTTTCTCCTCTGGGTCTATTTCTTCATGTTTTCTCGAGAAAAAAAATAAGATTATCATTTCTTTTTCTTCCTTATTATTTGATTCTTTTTTACTGTCATTATTTTGCAGCCTATATATATATATAAAATAAAGAAAAGGGTCACTGCTACAAAGGAGAGGAAAGAAAAGGAGAGAAAGAGACGACAGACACAGGCAAACACACACACATAGACATATACAGCAAGAAAAGAAAAGAAAAGAAAGGAAAAGAAAAGGAGGGAATTGAAGAAAGCTTTCAATACCTTAGAAGAGAAAACGATGTCTTAAGAGCTCTCTCTTTTACATATCCTTTCATTCTCTGCAACTCTCTAACAAGGTCTGCTGTCTCCCTATATATATACATACACTCACTCTCTCACACATATACACCTCTTTAATATATATAATGATGAAAATGATTAATAAACAAAAACCCATTTCTTTTCTTGTTTTTTTTTTTTTTATGTTGTTCATGATTAATAACAAGATGGGGTGTTCTTTGTTTTTGGATCCATAATTGAGCAGAGATGGTATAGATGATGATGATGATGATGATGAAGGCTTGTTGATATATGATTCTAAAGAAATTCTATGGCTTCCCAAGGTTACCATCACCACCACCACCACCACCACCATCAAGCAGCTGCTGGTATCTTCAGTTTCTCAAATGGGTTCGAGAGATCAGCCATAAACCACCAAGAACAGCAGCAGCAGCTGGTACAACAGATCCGGAGAGATAAGTTAAGGATTCAAGGGTTTGAACCACCACCACCACCATTAGTAGGGATTGAAGAAGAAGAATCGAATGCTTTACCTGTTTATGAACCAACAGGTATGTTATCATCGGAAATGTTTTATTTTCCTTCAAGTGTGACAGTGACCGCCGCTTCCACCGAGTTATTAGACCAGTCTTTGCAAGCTAATTATCGAGGACAGTTAGGTGAATCAAAGAACCACCGTGATAGTTTAGCTCAACAACAACAGTTGCCAAGTATTAATGCTGATTCAGCAGCTGCCATGCATCTTTTCTTGATGAACCCACAAACAAGGTCACCTTCCCCTCCACCACCACAACCACAACCACCACCACCAGGGTTTCAAGGAGGTGCTTTTCCACCTCAATTCACTTGGGTTCCTGATAATTCCCATGAAGGAGGCCATGGCCAAGGCCAAGGCCTTTCACTATCTTTATCATCTTTACAACACTTGGAAGCAGCCAAATTGTATTATAACCAAGGAGGTGCTGCTGGTGGTGCTGATGGTGGTGGTAGTTCTTCTGCTACAGCTACAGCGCAGTTTCAATACAAGCATGACCATCATTCTCCTCATCAGCCACTTGGATTGGTTCAAAACCATCAATTTCATGTAGGGTACAATTCATCATTGGGAATGGTCAATGTATTAAGGAACTCAAAGTACACCAAACCAGCTCAAGAACTATTAGAAGAATTCTGCAGTGTGGGTAGCGGTCGATTCAAGAAGAAAAAACTTGGTAAAAATAACATAAACCCTAGCTCTTATCCAAGCAATGATGGAACAACAACCAATGGTTCATCTTCATCAACAAAGGATCTTCCTCCATTTTCAGCTTCTGATAGAATTGAACATCAAAGAAGGAAGGTCAAACTTTTATCCATGCTTGATGAGGCATGTATTCTCTAATCTATTTTCCTTTCTCTCCTTCAATAGTCAATGACCAAATGCTAGAGCACAAAGCCGGCTATGGTGCAAAAGGGTACTCAAATAGGATCTAGTTGGTAGGGTTTGATTTATTTGATTTTTCTATTCCAAAAATCTAGGGGTCTATATTAGTTTTGGTGGGATGTTCATTTTGATTTGAAAGTTGACTATTTGCCCACCATATATATATATATAAACTTATGAACACTCCATCCATACCATAATATCACATCTTAATATTATAATTTGTTTTATTAGGTGTTTAGATTGCATTTTATTATCTCTGATAACAAAAAGAGTAAATTAGTTTTATACATTAATCAAAGAGATAAGTTAATCCTTTCTGTTGAAAATTTCATTCATTTTGCTGTTAAAAACTAGCATGACAAATAAAATAACTAGGCATCGACATGTGATGTGCCATATATACCTTATACTAACATATATGGATCAATTTTTAATAGTAAAAATAAATGAAATTTACTCTTTAATCTGATGTATAAGGACTAATTTGCTCATATTTTGAGTAAATGGAGACAAAATATAATCTGACTCTTAGTACAAGTTTTTTCATGATATTTTTAACCTTATTTACTCTTGTTAAAAGGGGGGGGGGTAAGGCACAAAGATATCACCACCATTAACAATCATTACAAAACATTATTAACAATGGTTTTTCTTGTTCTTGTTGTAGGTGGATAGGAGATACAACCATTACTGTGAACAAATGCAAACAATAGTAAACTCATTTGATCTAGTAATGGGTTATGGTGCAGCAATACCATACACAGCTCTTGCTCAAAAAGCAATGTCAAGACATTTTAGGTGTTTAAAAGATGCTATATCAAGCCAATTGAAACACAGTTGTGAACTGTTAGGTGAAAAAGATGGAGTTGGAACATCAGGCATAACTAAAGGAGAAACACCAAGGTTAAGGATGTTAGAACAAAGTTTAAGACAACAAAAAGCATTTCATCAAATAGGAATGATGGAACATGAAGCTTGGAGACCACAAAGAGGCTTGCCTGAACGATCTGTCAACATATTAAGAGCTTGGCTTTTCGAACATTTTTTACACCCGTACGTTCTTTTGACCCCTATTATCTGACATATATTATATAGGTTAACAATAGAATCTGCATCATTGGTAATTGAGTGTGTATATATATATATGACAAAATGAAACATTTTATTTAGCTCACGAAATCCAAGTATATCCTTGGGATGAATAATAAAAAGCTGTTTATATGTCACTCAGTGACCCCCAAAAATTCGTTATTTCAAAAAAAAAAAAGAGTCAACTTTATTATAGCTTTGTATCACAGATGACACCTTATTATCGGATTGCATTTTATCCTTGAGTAAGGAGCAGAGAAGGTGTTGGTAGTGGTATTCGTCTCCCTGAAAATATATATATTTTATATAAGTGTTTTAGTTTTTAAGTAATTACAAGTTAATATATAGTTAAAATTACACTTTAACTCTCTCAAGATTTTTATTGATTTTTGGTCTCTTCTAATACATTTTCCTGGCTTCACTCTTGCTTTTGTGACTCAAATATGTTAAGTCAAAGAGTAAATTGATTTTTTATTAAAATTTTTATCATATAGGTATGGGTTATACATGACTAATTGTTTAATTATTCTGTCTCATTTTTAACAACAAAAAAATGGAAGAAAAACACTATGATACTTTTTGTTTTTGTTACTAAGTGATATATGTGTGTGTGCATGTAAGTAATAATGAGAGAGATGTTGTACTGCAAAACAAACAACTGGTGCTGGTTATGGTGATGATGTTTTACTATATATTAGATTCTCACGCCCATGCATGGTAAAGAAAAAAAAAAGAAAAAAGAGCATCTATGAGTCTCTTTATACGGCAAATGGAGTCTAATGTCTTTTTCTGGTCGATTTCTCAGGTACCCAAGTGATGCAGATAAGCATCTTTTAGCTCGACAGACTGGTTTATCGAGAAACCAGGTAATGCCCCTTCTTTTTCACTTTCACATTATATATATACACCATAAGTAAGTTTCACAAGGAGGGGGGGAGGGACTTTTGAATGGATTGGGTTTTTATTTCTCTGATGTTTTTTTTATTACCCATAGGATATAACATAGATTCTGAGTTTTTTTTTTTTTTCTGAAAATGAAAAGAGACAAAAGTACACAAATAGATGAAGACATGAAAGATTGCAGCTTTGAACATACTCTCTCTCTTTCTCTCCGTGTTGTGTTCTTCTTCTCCCTCATATCAATTACACTTTCAACTACACGATAAAAGTCACCATAAATACACCATTCTTTTTATTGTTTTTCTGGTTAAGTGTTTAATTAACGGGGCATAATAATATATAATTCTTAGTTTTGCATGGAAACGTGGGGTTGGAAAGTATGGTATATATATAGGTAAAAGTATTAAGTATTGTATTGTGAGTTAAATTATATTTTGTTTATTTTATTATTTAAAAATAAGTAAATTATTATTTATGTACTAAATTAAAGAGCAAATCGATCTTTTATTAAAATTTTATCTCTTTCTATTATTATAAATTGGTTCCTATACATTGACATAAGGATCCGTTTACTCTGATCTAACGTATAGAAAATTAATTAATTTATTTTTCAGTTAAAAGGGTAAAGTATAATTTAACTATTAGTATAAGGGCTCCTATAAAAATTTTAGCGATATATAATATATATATATATATATGAAAGACAAACACCTAATTCTAGACCTGTGTCTTTTATAATTTATAACACTGAAATAAATACAGTGATTCGAGGTCATTAATGGAGTCCCCCCTTTCCTTGCCTCGCCCTAATCATGACTGCTTTTTGGAGCTTTCTGTAAGGAAACAGACATCATTGAGCAACATGTGAGGAAAGATATAGCTAGTTGATCAACAGTCACCCCACCCCCACCATAATTATTTATTGCTTATTGCTTATTATTTATTGCTTCTGTTTTAGTATGTTTATATTTTAGTAGTCAATCTTAAAAATTATATAGTCATTAGATTATTTAAAATTTTTCATTTAAATCATTAGGATGTTAAATCACTAATATATGGTCTTATCTGATCATATTATTTGTCTCTATTAAAAGCTCTTTTCAGTTTTTTTCATGATCATAGCTTTAAACATCATAAATTTAAAAATTAAAATTTAAACAATTTTTTCTTTGATCTCTAATATTAACCGTGAAATTGGTTTGGATTCAATGTATATTCTTCTACTTGTTGATAGGTACTGATCCACTATACCAATTATTGAATCTTCGCTTAAAGCTTGTTAAATAGACTATATACATATAAAAAAAAACTTAACACTGAATGGCCAGTAATTTAAATAAAATAAAATATTTTGAAATTTATTAACTCCTAGTGTAGTTTACCTTTTATCGATTTATTTTTGTAGGTATCAAATTGGTTCATAAATGCCAGGGTTAGGTTGTGGAAACCCATGGTGGAAGAGATGTACCAACAAGAGTCAAAAGAAGGAGGAGATAATAATAAAGGAACAAGGACCAACAACAATGCTGCATCAACCCCTTCAACCACAGCGGTCGGCGGGGCAGGTGGCGCATCACCACCCCCACAACCACCGGAAAACGACCCTTCACTCATTGGAACCAATACTACACAATGCTTCTCCGAAAACCAACTTACCAACACCGGTACGAGTACTACTAATACCTCCACCGCAACGGAGGTGACACCACCGGTTTCCGACTCGGATATCCACCAAAGACTATTAGCTGTCACCGATGACACATGTCATCGTGGCAGCAACACCATTGTTGGGACCATTACTGCTGGTAACACTGACATTGGTTCGACCCTAATAAGGTTTGGGACCACTGGGGGCGATGTGTCACTTACATTAGGGCTACGCCATGCTGGGAACATGCCCGATAAAGCTTCTTCTTTCTCAGTTACAGACTTTGGGGGCTGTTAATTTTTTTCTTCTTCCAAATTACATATATTCCATAGCATTTCTCTTAAAATAGAAAAAAAAAAAACAATATAATTCCATCTTGATTTTTTTTTTTTTTTGCTTTTGATAAAAGTAGCATTAAGTTAGCTAGATAATGTATTTGGTCATTATTATAATTATATAGTAATTTGCCTCTTCTATATAACCATAGATTATCCTATCTGTATTTATATATGTGTGGGGGAAGGTCCACTTTGATACTCATTATTATTGACCCATAATTTGATTGGATTCGAGTCAAGTTTTACACGGTTCGCACTTTAAGCTCATGTGACATTATGAGTTTGCACATGAGACTGCACGATGTGGGTTCGCACACCATCACATAGGTGAACCCTCATCGTATAAACACGTGTTAGACCTAGAGTAGGGTACATGTCGACATGTATGGAACTTACCTATGACATCACATCTGTGTACAGTAACCATATCATATAAATATACAGCTTCACCATCTAAATGACACACAGAAACACTCAACACTTATATCAGTGTAAAATTACTCTTTCATATATTTGTGTATAATTCATATTTTAATGATCCAACCGTCATATTTCATATTCTATTTATATATATCATGCATATCAAATTTAACGTAAATTAAAATTTTCTAACTATTTATTTTATATAAAAACACTGTCAACTATTTAATAAATATTAATATATACAATACTTTAGATTGATATGATAGATATCGAATCAGTTCAACAATTTACATGCATGACAATTATAATTACATCAAAATTTAATGGTTGGATCGTTAAAATATTTATCGTACAAAGAGATATGAAAGGGTGTAAAACTACTTTAATTTTTCATCGATGCAAGTGAATCCATCCCCATATATACATCAACAGCTAGCTTGTACATATATGGGTTAAAGTTCAATACAAGTCCCCGTATATCAAAAAGTCCATTTTAGCCCCTATACTTTTAAAAAGATGACATTTTAATCCCTGCATATTAACTTTTTCGTTAATAGAATGACATGACATTAAAAAAAAAACTCGCTCGTTTTGTAAATAAATGAAACGATGTGGCTTAATGGTAGCTAGTGTGGACCAAATTACAAATAATTTAAACACGATAATTACATGCAAAAAAACAGATAAAATAGAAAACAATTTGGGGTAAAACCAAATCAATTTCTCACCTCTACTCATTCTTCAAAAGTGTTGTTTAACTTTTTAATTTAATTCAATATTCGATTTAATGCATGTCAGTTACTCTTAAAACATATTTTTCATTAAAATAAAATTAATATGCAAGAATTAAAATGTCAACTTCATTAAAATATTTGTTTAATAGTAGAGGATGAAAATATTAAAAAGAAACCTTTGAGATTATATATTATAGAGAAGTGAAAGCAACTAATCAATGAGTGAAATAAGTGCAATATATATACAATCATGTGGTAGAACTGATGCTACGGATTGCAAATGATAACATGAATTTAAGGCACGTTAAATTTGGTCACCTTAGTTAGGTGTATGAACATTGATTGTATTAAGTATTTGGTATTTAAATATTTTATCCAATTTCTTTTATTTTGTATGATATATATATAATATAAAATAAGAGCTAGGAGGCAAATTCTTTCACTCATGCTTCAAAATTTAATGAAATTACATGTCTTCCAAAAATCCTATTTTTCGAATGTTAAATTAGCTCAATAGGCTATTTTTAGGCTGTTTTAAAATTTAATTAGAAAAATAGGTCGTTTTTAGGAGAGAGAAAGTGGAAGTGCATCCAGTTAGGTGCAAGAAATTTGCATTGCAATCTCGTAATTCTTCCCCAAGTCGATCCTCTGACTTTCCTCCTGATTTTGGTTTGTAACTCATGTTATGCAGTGCATGACTCACTTTCCTCCTGATTTTGGTCTGTAACATTTTTTAGTGACGGGATTGTTGGAAAAATAGGTTTGGAAAAATAGGTTTGGAAACGCAGCAGAAAATAAATTTAAGGAAAAACCATAGTTTTAAATTTTTTTTCAAAATAAGATCTTGGTTGTGATATCTAAAGTAATAAACACTTAATTAAAATTGTATATTTTCGATTCGTCTAGGATGAGTGCTTCGACCGAGTAGTTTTCTCTGCTATCCTCAAGCTCACGTTTGTCAAGTGTGAGTTCCCATCAAATCAGAAAATTTTTCACAAAAATTACCCGACCGGCACCCTGAGCCGGTTTGGTCCGGGCCAATGATTACCCAACCGGTCTGATCTAGCCATCAGTTGGACCGTCGGCCCGATTTCACATACCGAGTCTGGTTCGACCAGTTTTTGGTTCTTGGTCTCGGTTTTAGGCTCCAAGGCCCAATTTAATATATCAGGTCCAATTTTCAAGTTCAATTACCCATTGGGCCAATTGTCTACCTTAAAAATTAACTTAAAAAATATCATATTAATTTTAATTGATTTGATTAATTTAATTTTACTTTATCAAAATTAATTTTTCCAAAAGTTACTTAGATTTTCCAAATTAATTTTTCAAGAAAATTGTAACACCCCTAACCCATTTTCGTCGCCGGAACAAGGTCACAGAGCTTTACTGGAGTTTGCAGATCAATTATAGAAAAATTCATATAATTTACTATTCATATCCAAAATCAATCATAGTGTCCCTTAAATGGGCTCTCGAGGCCCAAAATATGCATTTAGATCAAATCGAGACTAAACAGGAAACTCAGAGAATTTTTCACGAAATTTCATAATTTTTCTTAAGTGCAGGAGACACACGGCCAAGTGACACACCCGTGTCTCAAACCGTGTGGGCATTCGATGTGAGGCACACGGTTGTGTCTCAACCCGTGTCCAAATTAAGGTAGCTACTAACTTGGGTTACACGGCCCAACCACACGCCCGTGTGAACAATTTATTTTACATTAATTAGGTACAGGGGTCACACGGCCAAGTCACATGCCAGTGTGCTAGACCGTGTGTCACACACGGCTGAGACACACGCCCGTGTCTCTGCCCGTGTGAAAATACATGGGCATTCTGTCTCTCAATTTTAAGGATGTAGGGGACACACGGCCAAACCACATGCCTGTGCACATGGCCATGTGTCACATACGGTTGAGACACACGCCCGTTTGTCTACCTGTGTGGACGAAAATAGGTCATTTTCAAGGCCACTTTTCTTACCCAAATTTACCTTCAACCTACAAAAACACTTTAATACATTCACCAACCAATTCAAGATATTAAAACCAAGCCCAAAACCAATCTTATGCATGATATATCATCACATGTATTTAAGTATTCAAACTTACCTATTTGTATAATCATATAAGTTTATCAAAATTCAATTTATCATACCAAGCACATATATATTAAACATACCATCACTAGTCATTCCAATGGCTAGTTACAACCAACCATATACATGCCATCATTGGTCAATTTAACCTATACATGCCATTATACCAAAATAAGTTTGCTATTTATACCAAAACGAGTTGAAGGATAGTGTGATGTTACTTTGACCACGTCCAACCTTCACGAGCTTCCGAGTACTATAAAACAGAGGAAAAAAAACTAAGTAAGCACTTAATGCTTAGTAAGTTCGTATAACAAGAATTTAACTTACCAATCATATTCATTCAAAGTAAGCATACAAACATGCATCCAAAACATTTTGGCCAATTGCCTAAACACATGCTCTCATCAAACAAGTTAGTCATGAAATTTCACATGAATATCAATAAATCATATATGAGCTCATCGTACAAAAATTTCCAGTTATTTCAGGGATATTTAAGATATAATTCATTTAAATCTCATATTTTCTCACATCAAGAGTTTTGCCTGTTGAATTATTGAAATATCGATGGATACCCAGGTTGTACACTCGAGGTGTACAAAACAGTGATTTGTCAATTCATATTCGGGGGGTTTTTATTAAAGCACATAATCGGGAAGCACTCTCTCGAGCATTTAATAGGAAGCTCATGTGAGCCATGTAACGGGAAACTTATCCAGGCTGTATAATAGGAAGCTCTTGAGAGCCATATTCAGGAAGCTCATGTGAGCCAATAATAGGTAACTCCGAAGAGCCATTAACGAAAAGCTCCAGATAGCCTTATATCAGGAAGTTCAAATGAGCCATATCGGGAAGCTCCGAAAAGTCATTAATCAGGAAGCTCACAAAGAGCTAATTTAACGGGAAGCTCACGAAGAGCCATGTAACGGGACGCTCACAAAGAGCTGTGGTATGTCTGCAACATATGCAGGATCAATACCGATTGGGATGCTCGCAGGAACCATGTAACGAGATGCTCAAGAGGGCTATTAACGGGATGCTCTTTTGAGCTTTGGTCTGTCCGCAACATATGCAAGACCACAACCAATTTGGAAAACTTGTATCCATCAAAATTCATTCATTCATACGGAATTTAACGTTTATTGGACATGTCAGACATATAATTATTTTCATATACGTAACAATTTCATAGTTCACATAAACATCATTCAATCCAATCATATAATTACACAATTAAGTTACACGAACTTACCTTGACACTTGTTCGTATACAAGAATCTACTAATCTAATACTTTTTGTTTTCCTCAATCCAATTCCGTACTAGGTCTATCCGAATCTATATGAGTAAATTTAACATCAATTTAATACATTTCATATTCAATTCAATTCAATTTACATCCTAGGCAAAATTAACATTTTCCCCTTATACTTTTTAATTAATTCCAATTTCATCCCTAGGCTCTGAAATGTAAAAATTACTATGAATTTTACATCTTTTCAATTTAGTCCCTAAACTACAATTTCATGAAAATTTCATTTACAAAAGTTGTTTATCTATCAACAACCTTTCATTTTCTACCATAAATTTCAAAATTTCAGCATGCTCATCCATGGCAAAATTTTAATACTTCGATAACTTTGCAAATTGATCCCCAAAATAGATATATTAGGTTATTACGATCTCGGAAATGTAAAAATTACTAAAAACGGGACATGATTACTTACCCAATTAAGCTTGCTTGAAGTTCTCTCTCTTAGCTAGGGTTTCCATAAAAATTTTGGGGAAGATGATGATATGAAATTATTTTATTCATTTAATTAACTTGTCATCCATTAATTTTTCAACTTTCCAATTTAGTCTATTTCTTTTCTAATTTTCCATAGATGAATCATCATAAATATCTACTAACTTCTCTTAATGGTCTATTTTCTATATAAGGACCTCAAGTTTTGAATTCCATAGCTATTTGATCCCTTTAGCTACTAAAATTCAACTTTTGCATTTTACGCAATTTGGTCTTTTTATTAATTAATCATGTAATCAGTAAAATTTTCTAACAAAATTGATGGTCACTAAACTAACTATAATTACGACAAAGACAAGCGCACTTATAGAACAATAGTATAGCTATGGTGAGAAGGGAATATCGTATCCACGAGGATTAAAAGTACTAGTAATTACTATTTTTCTATTATCTACCCAATTAATTGAAGGAATTGTTTTAATCTAAATTTACTAATCTAAATTAACTAAGAACCCGACAGAAAGTGAATTGGGAAAAATAAACGAAGATAACCAATGAGATAGACAATACCCAGGAAAAAATCCACCTAGACTTCACTTATTAATTTGAATCTGAATTAAACGATTTATTCACTTGCACCTTGATCCGTAGAAATCCATAAATTATGTTAATATATCTTTCAAGAGTAAGAACAACTGATTCTAAGTTGATTAATTGAAATCTATTTCTAATTAAAAGTCCTATTGTCACATTAACTCGATCTATGGATTTCCTCTATTAGATTTAACTCTAATATGGTAGATTTATGTCGTCCTATTTCTAGGATTGCATGCAACTCCACTTAATTATGCTAGATCTACTCTTAAACAGGGACTTTTGCTCCATTGAAACAAGCACATTGAACTTGAATCAATATCTCAGAAATATTAAAACAAGAAATAATCATACATAATTGAGAACAAGAATCAAGTATTTATCATGTAATTCAGAAATCAAATAATAATATCCATCATAGGTTTCATCTTCCTTAAGTATCTAGGGAATTTAGTTCATAATCCAGAATAAAATTATCTCAAAGTTACGATAACAACAAGACATAAAGAAACCCAATGAAACTTCTAAAGAAATTGAATGGAGATCTTCAATCTTGAAGGAGATCCGCTTCTGAGTTGAATCCGGTGGCTTTCTTCGAGTCTTTTCTTCGTTCTTCTCTGTGTGCCCCCTTAAGTCCTCTTCTAATTGATATTTATAGACTTTAGAATGCTTAAAAAGCCTAAAAATTGGGTTTTTCCACGTAATTGGGAAGCAGGGTGCGTTTTCGACACGGGCTGCCATATGGGCGTGTGGCCAGCCCGTGTGAAAGTGCTCAGGCAGTGTGGAACCTGGAAACAACTCTATTTTATCTAGTTTTGGCTCATTTTTCACTTCTTTCACTCCCAAGTGCTCTCCTAAGTATAAAAACATGAATTTAAAGGATTAGGAGCATCAAAATCCCTAATTTATGCAACTAATAATCCAAAAATGCATTAAGAATGAGATTAAAATATGTTACTTTTATACCTTATCAAATATCCCCACACTTAAGTGTTTGTTTGTACTCAAGCAAAATCCTCAACTTACAATTAAAATTAATCTTTCTCAATTTGTAATTCTCATCAATAATGTCTCAAAATAATCCATAAATAATCATGCATTGGCAATTCAACTAAAGGAACACTAAAGTCTCAAACAATCTAGGCTAAAAAAATTTAAGCACAAAAACATAGGTGTTTCTCCTTATCTAAATAATTATCTTTAATTCAAAATTGACAAGAATCGACATCCTCACTAAAGATTCACTCAAATAACTCAAAGTGTTTAAGGTTCAAGAATAAGCACTCAATAGTCAATAATAAAAAGTCATTACCATAGGCTTGCATGAAAATCAAATCTCCACCACTATAAAATGATATGATACGCAAATCAAAAGGTCTTTAAAAGGTTGTAATGAGGCTTAGGTTAACCATGTGGAGAAAGGCTGAAAAGATGGTTAAAATCGAGATTGACTTAATAAATTTCCAAACTAGAAAAATAACAAATGCTGAATTAAAAACAAGTGCCAAAATTACGAACTATTCAATAATAAGAAAATAAGGTTCTTCTCAAAATATGAATTTAACTGTTGAAGCTCATAACTAAATAATAAACAATATGTAATTAAATAAATATATATAGATATACTTTTCTTTTCTTTTCTTTTCTTTCTTTCTTTCTTTTTTTTCAACATGAATTAATAATTCAGCAAATTAAACAAAAGAACATAGTTAGGCAAATAACCAAATCAAATCTCGATAAAAAGGGAGTCAATAAAATGGGAAAAATTCTCAATGAATCAAAAAGAATGAGTTATGGATTAACACTAATGGGTGATTTAAGAAACAATGTGTTAGGTTCAATGAGGTTCACTAAAGGTTAATTATGTAGGTAGGCTTTTTATAGGATAAGTGGGTTAAACCTAAGTGCCTTTATCGTCTCAGTATATCAAATTAAAAGGTGTGGTCTCGACATGTGTAATCGATGCAAGTTCTAGAATAACAAATCATATTGACACACTCATAACCAATAATAAAAGTGAGCAAGAAAAATGTATGTTCTAGAGACTCAAAATCTCACAAAAAATTATGGTTTTTGATGTCAATCTTGCAAATCTCAAATTTCAAGATAATACTTAAATTTAGAGAAACAACTTAAAAAATTTAATTTCTAAAACATAGCCTATCATGCTTGATTCTCTCATGTCTTCAAGTTTAAATCAACCCATGCACAATTATCTACAAATTAATCCAAAACACATCAATAAAAATCTCAAATCGATAAAAATTCACTCTAATAGAAGTATGAGAAAATTACTTAAACACAAGACATAATTTAGGGATTTTCTGATAATTATATAAATAACCTCCCCAAACTTAAGATGTACATTGTCCTCATTGTACAAACAGAAAAATCATAGTATAGACAGAATATCATAGGAGAGGGAGAAAACTGAAACTGCCCTGAATTTTGGATGAAATCCCCAGAATAGTGAAAAGAGGAATTGTAGACAAATCTAAATGTAGTGCATGATTCCGAGCAAACTAAGAAGAAAATAAACACAAATAGTGAAAAAGATTAAAGGATTAAAACTCGATTAGAAACAACCATAAAAATAAAAATATAGTTCAAAAGATAAAAAAAACGACATAAATAGAAGAAAATAACAATAAACATAAAAATAAAAATAAAAATAAAAATAAAAATAAAATAAAATAAAACAAAATAGACTAAATGGTCCCCATCATCAGAAGCGTCGTGAGACGTCGGCACCAAGGAAGAGATATAGAGATGCTAGCAGATCTGCTGCAATGTCGCGTCGATATTGTCGAACTTCTGAAAGCATTGCTGCTCGAAGCGAGTGAAACGCTCAGAGAGGTCCGTCAAAGTGGTAGCAAAAGAAGCGGGGCGGTGACTCAAAGGTGTAGGATGACGTGGATCCTCGTGATGTAGTGGGATATCATCAGTGAAGTCCTCTAGGTCATTCTGAGAGTTAGAATGAAGTAAACGGTACTGAGGAGGATCAACTCCACGAAGTCGCTCTATCATCCTCATATGGATCATGGTCGAGATTTCCTGTGGGAACATCTGGTCGACTGGAGTAAGTGAAGAGGACTGCTCCGGTGTGTCAAGGAAACCGAAGTGTCGAGTGAGTCGAGTCACGTAAGGACCTAAACAAATAACACCCTTTTTGTGGCAATCTGTGTGATGACGGAAGGCTAGGGCGATGAAATAGGCCAAATTAAATATATGTCTGGTGGCTATACTCCATAAATAGTATGTATCGGTAGTACTGACGATGCCAGTGCTCTCTCTTCTACCGGTCAAAGTAAGAGCTAACATGGCATGAATGTATCGCAAAGCGGGAGGGAGAGAAGTAGCTTTCGAGCGGCTCGCGTCATAAGGAACCGTACTCACCGTAAAATCTACCCAACAGTTAGAGGGCGAGTAGTGGATATGCTGATGTAAGCGGAAGAAGTTCTCGGCACTCATAAACTCTTCAGTGTAGAGGCCCAAGCCAGCGCCAAACTCAGGTACACTCATATGGCGCACTAGGCCACCGAGTCTGAAAATGATGGCACATTGCTTGTCATGCGATGTCATCGTATGTTGAAGATGAAATGTCGAGCAAAACTCCAAAATTAGCTCAATGTAAGTGGGCTCGATGATAGCAAAGAACCGGTCCCATGAGGCTGTAGTAAAAAAAGCCCGAACAAGATCAGCAAAGTGGACCTACTCCAAAGCGGCCCTGTGAATACAACGGCCTGAACCGAGTGGTCGCACTCGAAGGAGTTGGAATAAGTCTTCTTGGGGGCCCGCAAAAAATCAGAGATAATGGTGATGGGCCTCGACGGAAATACTCAAGGGGGAGGTTGTGCCAAGGGTTTCCCGCTTTTTTGAAGCAGAGACGGCGACCTTGGACTTGTTACGTGTGTTCAACATGGTGTGCCTGAAATAATATAATGCACTATCAGAAAATAAAATACGCATCAGCATAATAGAAACGAAATCGGATAATCGGATACTAAAAAGAATGAATCAATAATAATAGAGACAGTAATGAAATAAGAATAGATAATAAGAAGAAAACAAATAGTAAATAGCATAACTTAATAAAGAAATAAATTTGAATAGAAAGAACAAGAGTAATAGAAAGCAGTTAGAAAGGAATCCAAAATAATAAAGTAAGGATAAATTATAGATATACTAATAAACTAACACAGTGGCATGAAGAATAATAAGCGGATGACAAGAAAAGAAATTAAAGATAATAATGTCGAAACAAGTAGAATCGGAAAAATAATAAAACTAAAAGTAAAAAAAAAATAGAGAATAAACAATTAATAAAGAAAATAAAATAACTAATAAAAATAATAATAAAGAAGCAAACAAATAAAGAAGAAAGAAAATAGGACAAACAGTGGTTGACTGACAGGGGAGTGGTGGTGGCGATCGGGAGGCACGATGGTGGGTCGAGTCGTGCATGTGTATGTGGGGGGGTTGCGGCTGGAGGGGAATTGGAAAAAGAGAAGGGAAGAAAGAGGAGTGGGGAATGAGGGTTGTGGCTTGGTGGTCGACAAAGGTGAGGGAGATCAATTCGGTGAGAGGAGGGATAGGCGACGATGGTGGCCAGAGCGTGGAGGGCAAGAACGGTGGCGGCTAAGGTTGAGGGGGGTTGAAGAAGAAGACAAAAAAATGACAAGGGATTTGAGGATTTAAAGGGGACACAGTCGTGTAAGACCCATGTTGGGCCACATGGCTATGTCACACGCTCGTGTAGGTCCATTTCAGCCTGTGTGCGTTTTAAAAATAGAGGCCCAATCTTCACACAGCTTCAGACACACCCGTGTGTCTAGGCCGTGTCTCCTACACGGCCATGTCGCACAGTAATGTGCTAGCTCCTTCGTTCCTCCCATGCCCGTACGGCCTCCCATATGCCCGTATGGTTCAGTCGTGTCTCGTACACGACCGTGTGTCTCACCCGTGTAACTCTCTCACTTGATTTTAAATTGAAAAATTAGCTTCAAGTTTCACACGGCCTCGGACACGCCCGTGTGGCCAGGCCCTGTGGTCCACACGGTCGTGTCACATGGCCGTGTAGACTATCGTAAATCGTGCCTCTATCGAGTTTTAGAAAAATCAAGTCCCAGGATCAACACGGCCAAGGACACGCCCGTGTGTCCAGGCCGTGTAACTCACTGTCGGACCCCTTTTAGAGCACACGGTCTGGGACATGCCCGTGTGTCCAGGCTGTGTGGGTTAAAAAATCCTTGACTAACATGAAATAAAAATAAAAATAAAAGAATTAGCAGTGCTAGTGTAACACCCCTAACCCATGTCCGTCGCCAGATTAGGGTTACAAGACATTACTGGACATAGCACAGATCAGGACAGACATTTTCTACATTTTTTATTTCGTAATCCAATCACATCAATGCATATGCCTTTTATATTTAATAACAATATAAAGCAACGTATAAATCAAAACACATTCAAATAAATTTTTATACATATAATTCACTTAACCAACTAAAACCAAATCATGCATTACTATTAAAGTATATAAACAAGTCATGCTTTCAAAAAAATTATAAATATATTAATAATAAAATTTAACATATTCGATCATAAATAGGCAAATAATATTACACCCAACTCACATGCTTATCAAAATGAACCATTTACTAAGGCGAATTTTACTACCACATTTTTATCACATTTCAAATCAATCATTCAACATTTAAATAATGAACCACAATTAAACATATCATAGATATATCTATTTGTTTTACCCATACTAGCGAATATAACTACACATCATTTACCACTTTCAAGCCTATCCATAAATCAAATTATACATTATAAATGAATCCATCATAAACCATAATCGAATCATATTCATTACATATATCTTATTACCAAATACATCATACTTATATAAATACATACTAGTACTTCCGAATGAACTTAAACCATATTCAATTTCAATGATTAACCGAACATGTCAATTTACTTCACCTATATGCTATAACCGAATCTATATAAGTACATATGTATATATATCAAAACATTTACCACATTATTAACTAAACATAGCAACCATACTTCAAATACAAACAAGCCATAGCCGAATTACTAAAACCAACACATCAAGTATTAAATCAAAAACACATAAAACCGAACTTAAACAACTTAGCATCATAGTCGAATATATATTGTGCTTATCATTACCCCTTTACCGAATCATTTACATATATATATCAAACATCACAAACATTTATATATTTGGTATTAAGCTTGCTAATTTAAACTATAATCATATACTAAGCACACCACACATATATGACATACATAATACTTTCGATACAAGCTTAAACCATAATTTAATTCAATCGATCATTAACAAAACATATTAAACAAGTCACACATAATCATACCATGACCGAATATAAATAACTCAAGCATCAAATAAATCCATTGTATTCAAAGGCATAGATACTAAACTTAACCAAAAGAAATAAGCCATTTTCGCATGGCTCAATATTACATAACCCAAAATCAAGCATTTCAGCTATGCTATACATGCCATAAGATTGAATTCAATTTTTAACAAAATACCGAAAGAAGTCGATAATGTGATAGCCTTCTCTGACGATCCCCGAGCTCGTAACAAACTTTCAAAATCTATAAAACGAATAATAAACATATACACAGTAAGCTTTCGCAGCTTAGTAAGTCATACGTGAACATTAATCATATGAACATTAACACTAAATCAAATAACCAAGTCAATCCAAACCTTAATTAAATATACTCATATCACACTCACAAGTTTATATGTTACTAAATATAAATTAGCATTTATCTTCATATAGCTAAATGCACAAATACTTATAAACATATATAATTACCACTTTTAAATATTACAACTATATCATTATGTCGAATCACTTACAATATTACAAATACATCAATAGGCCGAATCACTTATAAGTTTAATTGTGCTAACACATAATTCATATCTCACATAACTTTAAATCCTCAATTCAAGTATACAACTTACGTTAATTTCATAACATAGTAAGAATACATACCTGAAATTTTTAATTTGATTTCACATTCTGTCTTTACTGCACATTGCCCGTTGAAACGTTCGGAATTAAAAAGGATACTGGATAGTCAGAAGGCTCGTACAATGCCAACGTCCCGGACGTGGTCTTACATGTAATCACATATTGATGCCACTGTCCCAGACACGGTCTTACACGTAAACACAAGTCGATGTCAATGTCTCAGATGTGGTCTTACACGAAAACACATATCGGAATCCGATGTCATGACATATGTATCACAACTATTCCTAGGTTCGTACGGGGATTTCGAACAACGTATCTCGATCAAATCAAACACAAAATAAAACTTCCTAGCTTATCTCACATTCGGCCAATACACATATATATCCACAAAATTTAATTCAAAAAATAACATTTATATATTTGCAAATTTAACAACATTTATATGCTTATAGACTTACTTCAGATGTTGTCGAACGATATAATCGACTATTCAATAACTTTCAATTTTCCTCGATCTAATTATGTTTTCTTTCGCTCTTGATCTAAATAAATTCAAATTTAGCTAATTTAATCACACATTCATTCCATTTAATCCAAAACACATAAATGGGAAACATTTTACACTTTTTGCAATTTAGTCCCTATTGCATAAAACACAAAATACACAAAAATTTCACATTACCCATGCTTGACCAAATATTTACTTGTTTCATGCAAATCCATATATTTCATTTATTTCACATTTTAGTCCCTCAAAATACTAATTTCACAATTTAATCCAAATTACTCAAATTCATAAAAAATCCAAAGACAAAACATGTTAATCTAACACATATATTTTATTTTCTACCATCAAACAACAAAAATCACAAGCGATCATCCATGGCAAAACACAAAATCATCATCAAATTCAAAAATTAAAGCATGGGTCTTGTAGTATTCGAAGCAACGATCTCAAAAACGTAAAAATTATCAAAAACCAAAACAAAAACATACATTGATTGAGCTTAGTAATGGTCGAATGCTTCAAAGCTCCTTTCTTTTCTTTTTCTTTAGCAACTTTCGGCAAGATGAACATGATAATGCTTTTAATTTATGTTTTGTTTTATTATAAATACATTATAATATTTTATTTATTAATTTAACCTTTATAAGTTAATTATAAAACCATATATTATAAGTCCAAAATCGTCCACTCAATATTTCAATGGTCAAATTGCAACATAAAACCTCCATATAAAAAGAACAACCACTATTCGGCCCTTTTAAAAATAACCACTAAATTTTCATTTTACACGATTAAGCCATTTTATTTTATCGAACGCTTAAACGAAGAAATTAAAACACGAAAAATTTCACACAAACAAATTCACACATAATAAACATAGAAAATAATATTAAAATATTTTTTAGACTCGAATTTGTGGTCCCGAAACTACTGTTCCAAAAAGGGTCAAAATCGGGCTATTACAGTTAGCACTCGGTTGCCTCCCAGGAAGCGCTTATTTAAAGTCTAAGCTCGACTTACCTCGCACTTGTATGGTTACGGTGGTTCGAGGAGTTGAAACTTCTCTTCCCTGCTATCAATTCTATCATCAAAATAAGGTTTAAGTCGAGTACTATTTACCTGTGCCGAATTTAGAATGAGTTACCTCGATTGTACCGTATAGGAAGACATTCAGTACCGTGAAAGGAGTTGCTCCGTTTGCATTGAGCTCCGAAGTGGCAACTCGTGGATCCTTTTTATCTAGTGGTACCTTGTCCCCAACCTTAATTTGGTTTGTTCCATCCACATGCTCATCATGGTGTCGCTTTGGTTCTTCATCATGTATTCTCGGTTTCTCTTTAACATGTGTTTGCCATTCATCTAGTTCATCAATTTGCAACATTCGTTCATCATGAGTCGTTTTATTTTTGTCACATGGACTGGAACGTGACTCCATTATGTTCTTCCGAGGGGTTTCCTGCAAAGAAGTTTGAGCCACAATGTTATTCATATTAACAGAACTTGTATAATCATCTCAATCACTAGATATCTTGGCAGAATCACGAGCTTGGAGAGTAATCCTGTTATCACCTACACGAAGTATTAGTTCACCTGTACCAAGATCAATAATCGTTTTGGAAGTTACTAAAAAGGGTCATCCTAAAATTAAAGGTACGTCACTATCCTCATCCATGTCTAAAACAACAAAATCAACTTGAATATGAATTTATCAATTTTCACAAGTACATCTTCAATAATACCCCTAGGAAATTTAATAGTTCTATCTGCTAATTGAATACTCATCCTAGTTTGTTTGGGTTTTCCAAGACCTAATTGTTTAAACATTTTATAATGCATGACATTAATATTAGCCCCTAAATCAGCTAAAGCATTATTCACATTTAAACTACCAATTAAACAAGGAATAGTAAAACTCCCTGGATCTTTCAATTTGTTGGGTAGTTTATTTTGCAAAATAGCTGAGCAAACTGCGTTTAGCTCCACATGCGACGAATCATCTAACTTCTGTTTGTTTTCCAAAAGCTCCTTTAAGAATTTAACAAAATTAGACATCTGCGAAAGAGCTTCAATAAATGGTAAGTTAATATGTAACTTTTTAAGAATTTTAAGAAATTTACCAAATTATTCATTCATGCGGTCTTTTATTGTCTCGTTAGGATAAGATAATTGAGGTTTATTCCTTACCGTTCGAATTTTGTTCATTCTGGCTCACCTCAACCTTACCTTTACTTACCACACTTTCTTGCCTCAGTTCTGGTTCAAATTCAACTAACTCTTCTTCATCTCACACAGTAATTGCATGAAGCTGTTCCCTAGAGTTAGTTTCGGTATTGCTAGGCAAGCTACCTTATGGTCTTTCTGATATTAGCTTAGCAAGCTGACCTATTTGGTTCTCAAGCCCTTGAATTGACGCTTGCTGATTTTTAAGTGCTGCCTCAGTGTTTTGAAAATGGGTTTCTGACACCAAGATAAACTTCGTTAACATCTGCTCAAGGTTCGGCTTCTTCTCTTGTTGGTAAGGTGATTGTTGGAAGCCTGGAGGGGGTTGTGCTCTTTGATTTCCTTGACCACCCCAAGAGAAGTTGGGATGGTTCCTCCAACCTACATTATAAATGTTACTGTAAGGATTATTTTGGGGCCTAGAATTATTACCCATATAGTCGATTTGTTCATTCTCTGTGTTAGGTCCGTAGGGTAAATATTCTGGATTGTTCATTCCTTCTCCACTCGTATCGCACTGCATCACCGGATGTACCTGCGTAGAAACACATAAACCATCAATTTTTCTATTTAAAAGTTCTACTTGGTTCGATAACATGGTGACGGCATCTAAATTGAAAACACCAGCTGCTTTCATCGGCTTTGTCCTCATGACTTGCCACTGATAATTATTCAGTGTCATATCATTTATAAACTCATAAGCCGCTTCAGGTGTTTTATTGTTCAATGTGCCACCAGTTGCTACATCGATTAATTGCTTAGTTGAGGAATTCAAACCGTTAGAGAAAGTTTGAACCTGTAGCCATAAAGGTAACACAATGTGAGCTCACCGTCTCAATAAGTTTTTATACCTTTCTCATGCATCATATAGGGTCTCTAAGTCGATTTGTACGAAAGAAGAGATATCATTCCTCAACTTGGATGTCTTAGCCAGTGGGAAATATTTCAGTAAAAAAATTTTGGTCATTTGCTCCCATGTAGTGATAGATCCTCATGGCAAGGAATTCAACCACTGTTTAGCTTTCTTCCTCAACGATAAGGGAAACAACCGTAGGCGAATGGCATCGTTAGAAACGCCATTAATCTTCAAAGTATCATAGACTTCCAAAAAATTGGCCAAATGAGTATTTGGATCTTCGTCTTGCAAACCATCGAACTGAAAAAACTGTTGAATTATTTGAATGGTGTTTGACTTCAGTTCGAAATTATTCGCAGCAATGGTGGGTCGCACAATACTCGATTCAGCCCCAGTTAGTTTAGGCTTGGCATAATCATACATAGTACGAGGAACAAGATTCGAATTTGCAAGATTCGCATCAACCACAGGAGGTAGTTGATTATTCTGATTATCAACCATCTCCTCAGTTACAATAATAATGTCATCTTGCTCTTCCACTATATTCTATCGACTCTGTCTTGCTTCTCTACAGCTTCTTTGAACTGTACTTTCAATTTCACTACCAAATACTAATGGTCTCAACGGATTTCTTCTAGTCATAAACTAAAGGAACCTGTCAGAAGCAAATAAAAGAAAAATTAGAAAAAAAATTAAGCTAAAAGCAAAAATAAAATGCAATAAAAATAAAAATAAAAATGGCTAAATTAGTAAAAATAAAGTGTTCATAATATTTTAGTCCCCGACAACGGTGCAAAAAACTTGATGGTCACTAAACTAACTATAATTACGACAAAGACAAGCGCACCTATCGAACAATAGTATAGCTATGGTGAGAAGGGAATATCGTATCCACGAGGATTAAAAGTACTAGTAATTTATATTTTTCTATTATCCACCCGATTAATTGAAGGAATTATTTTAATCTAAATTTACTAATCTAAATTAACTAAGAACCCGACAGAAAGTGAATTGGGAAAAATAAACGAAGATAACCAATGAGATAGACAATACCCAAGAAAAAATCCACCTAAACTTCACTTATTAATTTGAATCTGAATTAAGCGATTTATTCACTTGCGCCTTAATCCGTAGAAATCCCTAAATTATGTTAATATATCTTTCGAGAGTAAGAACAACTGACTCTAGGTTGATTAATTGAAATCTTTTTCTAATTAAAAGTCCTGTTATCACATTAACTCAATCTATGGATTTTCCCTATTAGATTTAACTCTAATCTGGTAGATTTATGCCGTCCTAATTTTTAGGATTGCATGCAACTCCACTCAATTATGCTAGATCTACTCTTAAACAGGGAGTTTTGCTCCATTGAGACAAGCACATTAAACTTGAATCAATATCTCAGAAATATTAAAACAAGAAATAAGTATACATAATTGAGAACAAGAATCAAGTATTTATCATGTAATTCAGAAATCAAATAATAATATCCATTATAGGTTTCATCTTCCCTAGGTATCTAGGGAATTTAGTTCATAATCCGGAATAAAATCATCTCAAATTTAGGATAACAACAAGACATAAAGAAACCCAATAAAACTTCTAAGGAAATTGAATGGAGATCTTCAATCTTGAAGGAGATCCGCTTCTGAGTTGAATCCGGTGACTTTCTTCGAGTCTTTTCTTCGTTCTTCTCTATGTGCCCCCTTAAGTCCTCTTCTAATTGATATTTATAGACTTTAGAATGCTTAGAAAGCATAAAAATTGGGGTTTCTTTTTACGTAATTGGGTGTATGGCCAGCCCATGTGGCTCACACGGGCGTGTGGAAGTGCTCAGGCTGTGTGGAACCTAGAAACAACTCTATTTTATCTGGTTTTGGCTTGTTTTTCACTCATTTCACTCACAAGTGCCCTCCTAAGTATAGAAACACGAATTTAAAGGATTAGGAGCTTTAAATTCACTAATTAACGTAATTAATCATCTAAAAACGCATTAAGAATGAGATTAAAATATGTTACTCTTATAACTTATCAGAAAGTTTTCATATGTCACTCCTAACATAAGACCATGCAATAATATTAAAATAATTTTTCTTTCTAAATCGGATTCGTGGTCCCGAAACCACTATTCTGATTTTACTGAAAATAGGTTGTTATAGCTCTCCTCCCTTAAAGAATTTTTATCCTCGAAAATCTTACCAGTAAAGAGGTTTGTATATTGCTTTCTCATTGTTTCCTCCGATTCCCAGGTAGCTTCTTCAATCCTGTGTCATTGCCAAAGAACTTTTACTAATTCCACCTTTTTATTTCTCAGTTCTTTTGTCTCTCGTGTTAGAATTTTGATCAGTTCCTCACTGTAAGTCATGTAAGGCTGAATCTCAACTTCTGTCAGAGAAATAACATGTGAAGGATCTGATTGATACCGTCACAACATAGACACATGGAAAACATTATGGATTTTATCAAGCTCTGGTGGTAATGCTAATCGATACGCAACAAGTCTGATTCTTTCAATGATCTCATATGGTCTAATGAACCATGGGATCAATTTTCCTTTACGGCCAAACCGAAGAATTTTTTTCTAAGGCGATACCTTCAAAAATACCTTATCACCAACTTAAAATTCTATCTCTTTTCGTTTAAGATAAACATAAGACTTTTGACGGTCAGAGGCTGCTTTCAAACTATCCCGAATCGCCTTTACCTTTTCTTCAGTCTCACGGACTAAGTCAACTCCTTGTATCTTTTTCTCACTAAGCTCTGTCCAATACAGTGCAGTTTTACATTTACGACCATACAGAGCCTCGTACGGTGCCTTTTTAATGCTGGACTGATAACTATTATTGTGTGCAAATTCAACTAAAGGTAAATACTTTTCCCAATTATCTTCGAATCCTAGCACACAACACCGAAGCATATCCTCTAGTATCTGTATTACACATTTGGATTGGCCATCAGTTTGAGAATGGAATGTGGTACTGAAATGTAACTGTGTACCCAAAGCTTCTTGCAACTTGCTCTAGAATCAGGATGTAAATCGGGGATCTCTATCAGAAATAATAGAGATTGGTACCCCATGTAATCTAACAATCTCAGAAACATAGAACTCTGTTAACTTGTCTAGAGAAAAATTCATACGTATCGGAATAAAGTGTGCAGACTTCGTTAATCGATTGATGATTACCCAAATAACATCTTTTTTTTCAGAGATAGGGGTAATCCTGATACAAAATCCATAACAACTTTTACCCATTTCCATTCCGGTATCGTAACTGGCTAAAATAATCCTGAAGCCACCTGATGTTCAGCTTTAACTTCCTGACATATCAAACATTTAGATACAAATTTAGAAAAATCTCGTTTCATTCCCGGTCACCAGTACATATTTTTCAAATCATTATACATTTTGTTACTCCCCGGATGAACAGACATAGTACCACTATGAGCTTCGTGTAGAATCTTCTGTACTAGCTCTGAATTCCTCGGTACACATACTCAGCCCCTGAAAATAAGGCAATCACCAGATCAAATCTGAAATTCTGCATCGAAAATTGACTCACATTGTACACATTTAGCTTGTAATTCATCATCATTTTTTTGAGCCTCGTAGATCTGTTGCAGAAATGTCGGTTTAGCTTTTAACTCAACTATGATTGAACCATCATCAGAAAAAGATAACCGGGTATTCATTGCTCACAAAGTAAACAGAGATTTTCTGCTCAAAGCATCTGCAACAACATTGGCTTTTCCTGGATGATAATCAATAACCAAATCATAATCTTTTATTAGTTGAAGCCACCTGTACTGTCTCAGGTTCAAATCTTTTTGTGTCATCGGATATTTCAAACTTTTATGATCAGGGAATATATAACACTTTTCACCAAATAGATAGTGTCGCCAAATTTTTAATGTAAAAACAATGGCTGCCAATTCTAAATCATGTATCGGGTAATTCTTTTTATGTGGTTTTAACTGTCTAAAAGCATAGGCTATTACTTTACCTTCTTACATCAAGACACAGCCTAAACCATTCAATGATGCATCATTGTAAATTAAAAATTCTTTGCCCGGTTTAGATTGAACTAGTACGGGTGCTTCAGTTAACAAAATTTCCAATCTATCAAAAATCTGCTAACATTTATCACTGCATTCAAATTTCACATCTTTTTGTAACAATCGTTTCATCGGAGAAGCTATCATCGAGAACCCTTTTACAAAATTCTGATAATATCCAGCTAATCCTATAAAACTTTTGACTTTAGACACATTTTTCGGAGCTTTCCAGTTAACAATTACTGAAATTTTGTCCGAGAAAACCAACTTCCCGAAGCCAAAATTCAGATTTACTAAATTTGACATACTGTTGTTTCTCACACAGAGTCTGTAACATGATTCTCAAATGATGAGCATGTTCATTTTCATATCGGGAGTATACCAGATTATCATCCATAAACACCACAACAAATCTATCCAAATATGGTCTGAAAATTCTATTCATTAAATCCATGAATACTGCAGGTGCATTTGTAAAGCCGAACGACATCACAAGAAACTCATAGTACCCGTACCTGGTTCTGAAGGTTGTCTTTGGCACATCTGACTCTTTAACCCGTAGCTGATAATAACCGAAATGAATATCAATCTTTGAAAATACAATAGCACATTTTAACTGATCAAACAAGTTATCAATACGAGGTAATGGACACTTCTTCTTTATTGTGACTTTGTTGAGCTGTCTGTAGTCAATACATAATCTTAACGACCCATCTTTGTTTTAAACAAATGAAACTGGTGCACCCTAAGGTGAGAAACTAGGTTGAGCGAAGCCTTTGTTAGTTAGTTCTTACAACTGTGCTTTTAATTCTTTTAATTCCGTTGGAACCATTCTATAGGGTGCTATAGATATCAGTCTTGTCCCCAGAACAAGATCTATAGAAAATCCCAACTCTCTGACCGACAGTAATCCGTGTAATTCTTCTGAAAACACATCAAGAAACTCACAAACAACCGACGCTGACTTAATCTTCGATTTGGATACTTTAGTATCCAACACATATGTAAGATAGGCATCATACCATTTTCTGATATATTTCTGTGCTGATATAGCTGAGATCAAATTAGACAACTCATCCAGTTTATCAGATTCAACACAGAGCAATTCAACATTCTCACATTTTAACACAACACACTTCTGTTTACAACTTACCACTGCATCATGCTGAGTTAGTCAGTCCATACCCAAAATTACATCAAATTCATCAAATGGAAACAACATCAAATTAGCCAAGAAACAATAACCCCTTACCATCAACGGACAATTTTTACAAATTTTATCTACCATCACATACTGTCCCAGGGGTTCAGAACTTTAACCACGAATTTCGTGGACTCAACAAGTAAATTTTTAACAGACACTAAATTCGTACATATGTATGAATATGTTGAACCAGGATCAACCAAAGTAGTAATATCAGTATCAAGAAGAGAAAAAGTACCAGTAATAACGTCAGGTGCAGAAGTCTCTTCACGTGCACGTATAGCATATGTCCTTACCAGTGCTCGTGCTTCAGATTTGACAGTTGAATCTTTTTTCACTCCTCGGCTTCCATTAACATTACCGGGGTTATGAGGTGGTCTACCTCTCGAAGCAAGATTGTTTGGCTTTGAAGTCAGAACAGTATCTTTTTTAGGCTTTTCTAGGCAGTCTCGGAGATAGTGATCAAGAAAACCACATCTAAAGCATGCCCCACTTCTCATGTTGCATTCCCCAAAATACAACTTATTACAATGTTTGTATCTAGGTTTAGGGTTACCAACACTTCCTGCACTTGCTGCGGATAGAGCCGGAGATCTCGAATTAAAGCGTTGAGAGCCTCGGTCTTTTCCAAAATACTCCACAGATGTGGTAGAGAGATCATGTATTTCTTTGATTTTTTTGAAGCCGACGATTTATTACTTTCCCATAAATCTTTTACTTGAATTTCGGGCTTCCATCTCTGCTTGTCTCTTTCCTTTACTTAATTCTTCGGCTTTATGTGCCCAATCAACCAGAACAACAAATTCTTTTAATTCCAGAATTCTAACTAGCAACTTGATATCTTCATTTAATCCCTCTTCAAAACGTTTACACATGGCAACTTCTGTTGGGATACATTCTCTAACATATTTACTTCATTGAACAAATTCCCACTCGTACTCATATATAGTTATATTCCCTTGTTTAAGTTCTAAAAATTCTTTCTTTTTCTGATCAAGAAATCTCTGACTAATATGCTTCTTTTTTAATTCTTTTTGGAAAAATTCCCATGTGACACTCTCCTACGGTACAAGAGAAACAAGAGCGTTCCACCACCGATAAGTTGAATCTTTTAACAAAGACACTGCACATTTCAAACATTCAGCAGGTGTACAAGATAATTCATCCAAAACCCTGATGGTATTTTCTAGCCAGAATTAAGCCATTTCCGGATCATCTCCAGCAGTAGCCCTAAATTCTTTTGCCGTGGATTTATGAATTTTATCTATCGAAGCCTTACCAGTTCTAACAGATTCAGTACCTTGTGGCATTTCAAGAACCGATTGAGGATCAGGAGAGAGAGGTAATTCTATGAACCATTCATTCATCATTTGAAAGAAGGCTTCTTTTGCCTCTTCACCTTGGCCCTTAGATACAGGCCTTCTACTACTTGAAGCAGCTCTTTAAACTGAAGCTTGAGCATTGCTCTCAACTTTCTTAGATTCAGCTCTGTTGGTCGACATTACTATATGAAAAATATGTTTGAAATGGTCAGGAGATATCACACTATCACAAATTATATAATGGCATATATAGCTAGACTCATACTTGCTAGGTTAGTCTGAGAATCGACTAAACCGTAGCTATGATACCAATAAATGTAACACCCCTAACCCATTTTCGTCGCTGAAACAAGGTCACAGAGCTTTACCGAAGTTTACAGATCAATTACAGAAAAATTCATATCATTTACTATTCATATCCAAAATCAATCATATTGTCCCATAAATGGGCTATCGAGGCCCAAAATATGCATTTAGATCAAATCGAGACTAAACCGGGAACTCAAAGAATTTTTCACGAAATTTTAAAATTTTTCTTAGGTGGGGGGACACACGCCCGTGTGATTAGGCAGCGTGGCTCACACGGCCAAGTGACACGCCCGTGTCCCAAATCGTGTGGCCATTTAATCTGAGGCATACAGCTGTGTCCCAAACCATGTTCAAATTACGGTAGCTACTGACTTGGGTCACACGGCCAAGCCACACGCCCGTGTGCTAGGCTGTGTGAAAAATTTATTTTACATTAATTAGGTGTAGGGGTCACACGACCAAGTCACACGCTCGTGTCTCTGCCCGTGTGAAAATACCTAGGCTTTTTGTTTCTCAATTTTAAGGATGCAAAGGACACACGGCCAAACTACACGTCCGTGCGCATGATCGTGTGTCAATACGGTTGTGACACACGTCCGTGTGTCTACCCGTTGGACGAAAATAGACATTTTCAAGGCCACTTTTCTCACCTAAATTTGCCTTCAACCTACAACAACACTTTAATACATTCACCAACCAATTCAAGACATTAAAACCAAACCCAAAACCAATCTTATGTATGATATATCATCACATGTATTTAAGTATTCAAACTTACCTATTTGTATAATCATATAAGTTTATCAAAATTCAATCTATCATACCAAGCACATATATATAAACATACCATCACTAGCCATTCCAATGGCTAGTTAGAACCAACCATATACATGCCATCATTGGTCAATTTAACCTATACATGCCATTATTAAGTTTGTTATTTATACCAAAATGAGTTGAAGGATAGTGTGATGTTACTCCGACCACGTCCAACCTTCACGAGCTTCTGAGTACTATAAAACAAAGGAAATAAAAATCGAGTAAGCACTTAATGCTTAGTATGTTCGTATAACAAGAATTTAACTTACCAATAATATTCATTCAAAGTAAGCATACAAACATGCATCCAAAAAATTTTGGCCAATTGCTTAAATACATGCTTTCATCAAACAAGTTAGTCATGAAATTTCACATGAATATCAAGAAATCAGAGATGAACTCATCGTACAAAAATTTCCAGGTATTTCAGGGATATTCAAGATATAATTCATTTAAATCTCATATTTTCTCACATTAAAAGTTTTGTCCGTCGAATTATTGAAATGTCGATGGATACCCAGGTTGTACACTCGAGGTGTACAAAACAGTGATCCATCAATTCATATTCAGGGGTGCTTATTAAAGCACATAATCGGGAAGCACTCTCTCGAGCATTTAACAAGAAGCTCATGTGAGCTATGTAACGAGAAGCTTATCCGGGCTGTATAACAGGAAGCTCTTGAGAGCCATATTCAGGAAGCTTGTGTGAGCAAATAAAAGGTAGCTCCGAATAGCCATTAATGGGAAGATCTGAATAGCCTTATATCAGGAAGTTCAAGCGAGCCATATCGGGAAGCTTTGGGGATCCATTAATCAGGAAGCTCACAAAGAGCCAATTTAATGGAAAGCTCATGAAGAGCCATGTAACGGGACGCTCACAAAGAGCTGTGGTATGTCCGCAACACATGCAGGATCAATACCGATCGGGATGCTCGCAGGAACCATGTAACGGGAAGCTCAAGAGGGTTATTAACGGGATGCTCTTTTGAGCTTTGGTGTGTCCGCAACATATGCAAGACCACAACCAATTCGGAAAACTTGTATCCATCGAATTTCATTTATTCATACGGAATTTAACGTTTATCGGACATGTTGGACATATAATTATTTTCATATATATAACAATTTCATAGTTCACATACACATCATTCAATCTAATCATATAAACTCACAATTAAGTTACACGAACTTACCTCGACACTTGTTTGTATACGAGAATCTACTAATTCGATACTTTTTTGTTTTCCTCGATCCGATTCCGTACTAAGTCTATCCAGATATATATGAGTAAATTCAACACCAATTTAACATTTCATATTCAATTCAATTCAATTTACGTTCTAGGAAAAATTACCATTTTGCCCATATATTTTTAATCAATTCCAATTTCGTCCCTAGGCTCGGAAAATGAAATTTATGCAATTTAATCCTTATTCCAAGCCTAGCCAAATTTTTCATATAATAATAACAGTCCATGTATTTCACAAAAATAAAAAATTTTCTATGAATTTTACATCTTTTCAATTTAGTCCCTAAACTACAATTTCATGAAAATTTCCTTTATAAAAGTTGTTTGTCTATCAACGACCTTTCATTTTCTACCATAAATTTCAAAATTTCAGCATACTCACCCATGGAAAAATTTTAATACTTTGATAACTTTTCAAATTGATCCCCAAAATAGATAGATTAGGTTATTACAATCTCGGAAATGTAAAAATTACTAAAAACGGGACATGATTACTTACCCAATTAAGCTTGCTTGAAATTCTTTCTCTTAGCTAGGGTTTCCATAGAAATTTTGGGGAAGATGATTATATGAAATTATTTTATTCATTTAATTAACTTATCATCCATTAATTTTCAACTTTCCAATTTAGTCCTTTTCTTTTCTAATTTTCCATAGATGAATCATCTGAAATATCTACTAACTTCTGTTAATGGTATATTTAACATATAAGGACCTCAAGTTTTGAATTCCATAGCTATTTGATACCTTTAGCTACTAGAATTCAACTTTTGCATTTTATGCAATTTGGTCCTTTTATTAATTAATCATGTAATCAGTAAAATTTCCAAACAAAACTTTTCTTACATCATTCCTAACATAATGCAGACCATGCAATAATATTAAAATAATTTTTGTTTCTAACTCGGATTTGTGGTCTCGAAACCACTGTTCTGATTTTACTAAAAACGAGTTGTTACAAAAATTCTTTAATCAAATTCTCTAGTTGAAAAATTCTCACGACCGTCTAATTTAATTCCACATCGAGTAAATTGACTCAATTATATTATTCCCAAAGTCCTAGAATATTCTTCTGATTCAAATGCAGTCCGATCGAGCTTTTGTTGAGCTAGCGGAGGGACCAATCAAACATATACAATTAGGCTCTAGAGATTGTAATTATGTTCAAAAGCATCGTTTTGATAATTCGCAATTACTTAATCATGGAGTCAGTCCACAAGAAGTACCATTATTGAAAACTCCTTATTGTATACTCTTTACGAAAGCAATTCGTCCAACTGCTTTGTCCAATGACCTCGTCATGTGCGTGTTACCCTCATATGATATCATTGATTTCCTTGAGTTAAATTCGTTCACTCAATACAATCCTATTTTATCTCATTGTCACCATTGTGTGTTCTTAATGATTAATGTGATCACTGTCAACAAATGACTATGATAAATTGCTCGTTTGAGAATAAGCAACCCGTGGCCACATTCCACATTTATCAATCCACACAATACCAATGAAAGGATACCATTAACTCTTTAATTGAGCTATGAATTCCACTATTGCTAGTAAAGTCGTGCCATTCACAAGTTATGTACCGAACATACCGACTATGGGCTCAATCATCTTTAGAACATAAGCCTCCACTTATATCAAAACACATGAGTTGCATATGCATGCTCAGTGACTAACTCAAGATTTAGGTAAATCACACCATGAACATCACAAGTGAATTAATTCACAAACAGATTCAGAATTAATTTATCTTAGGTCCAGTCTAATGTATCATTCTACCAATGAATACATTTATGTCTCTACTCGTGGAGTCAACTGCTCCGATAGTCAAAACTAGCCAACTCCCTAATTAGAATTTTAGACGACATAATAATCCTTCTCAGTATTTGAATCAAATGCTCATTTTGATTCTTTTACGGGATTATGGACTCATTTAGGTTATCTACTAAAGTAAGTTGTTTTCTCGCAATGTAAACGTTCTTTACAATGCCACTTATCTTCAATTTGAACTTTAAAGAATCAATGAGCTAATATTTGTTTATCATAATTTCGTTATGCATGCAAAATATAAAAGATATAAATACAAAAGACATAATAGTGAAATGTGAAATTAAATTTATTTATTTATCGTTCAAATAAATAGAAAATAGTTACTTGTTTACTACAATATGAGCACATTTCTAACAATGATATCGCTCCGAGCCGCACTCATTTCATATATCATGCCAAGGTAGGATCATTTCCTCTAAAGCCTATCCTAGGAAAGTCGGTTATGGGGTGATTTCGCTTTCTACAGTCAATGGTAGAAGTCGACGTGGAGGTCTAAATTGACGATAGTTATGCAGTAATGGATCAGAGTATAACGGGGGAGCCAGTTGACTGTCGTTATGCGGCCATGAGCTCAATCTTTTCGAATACCCAAAAATGATGCCCTATAAATACTATAAAAAAATTTTAATGCCATATTCGTATAGAAAAACTCTAGGGCTTCCCACTATAATCGGTGTAATTTGTTTTTCTCTATTTCCAATAAATCGATACCTTTAACCTTCCTTCTTATTCGAAAGTCGGCATTGTCGTAGATACAAGAAGACTCTCAAGTAGGGAGCAGTTGTTGCTATGCAATAAATGTGATGCTCCTTTCGAGACGATGATGGTTGTCGTTATTACATAATACATTAATAACTACAATCGTTGTCGCTCTAACTCGAGTTTGACCTCTACTGTGCCAGAACATCCACTCTCCACTTGAAAGCCCTCTTGTGTCCACCTCAATGTCAGCCTTCAGACAAGAATGAAAGGTTAAAGATGTTGGCTGCTTGAAAATAAAGAAAAAAATTATGTCGATTACACCGGAAGGTCCCAAAGTTTTTCCGTATGATTATGGCATCAATCTTATGTATGGTATATACAAAGCATTATTTGCGGGTATCCAAAAAGCTTGAACTCCTAACTACGTAATGATTGTCACCTATCCCCCCGGTTATACTTGACCACATCACGGTCACCAACTGAGATCACCTAAACTTCGACCCCTGATGGTATCAAGCATTATTACCCTAAATTTTATTTCTCCACGATGGGTTTCTAAGGTGATGGTCCTATACCGCCATGACATATAAAATGTATGTGTGCTGAGGCGTGTTATTACATCCCCAACCCCTCAAAACTACCTAAGAACTTTCGTGGTTTCAGTCGAAAACCCTAAACACTTTCAAAATACCTTAAATCCTAAAAAAACCTCTAATCCTAAAAAAAATAAAAAGCCCTAACCTTGGAGAGAGAAAGGGAAAGCGCCCGATAGGACGTGCTTTCACTTTCTCTCTCTTAAAAATGGTCTATTTCCCTAATTAAATTTTTAAATAGCCTAATTTTTTTAAAAATAGCATATTGAGCTAATTTAACCTTTTTCGAAATGTATAATTTTGGTTTTGAGGTCAACATTTTGATGTAACTATTTTCTATTTTCTTTAAAATATATAAATACACCTTGCGTTTCATGTGTATAATTAAATAATTGTTTTAACTTAAAATTAATCTATTTAAATAAAAAAATTACTAATATGCATATGCTCATATCGCCAAATGATTAACAAAAACTATGTGAAAATATTTGACAAATTTAATAACAAAAGTTGGCCAAATAAATATTTGGAAAAGTTGGTGGATTGAATTAAAAATTATGAAATTATAATAAAGAGATTAAAGTAACCTTTTATAAATTGAAAGGTACAAAAATTATTATTAAATTTTATAAATGTTGAATTTATGTTGAAAAATTATTTGGTAAAATAATAAATATAAGTACCAAATATAATTATGTTGTTTGATAAAATTAAATATTATTTTTAAAATATTATTTTTTTAATTTTAATCTTATTAATATAATATTTTATATTATTTTGATGGAAGATCAATATACTAATTTGAATATCTCAATATTTTTAAAATGATAATTTATTTTAATTTTTAATAAAATAAAATCAACTGGATATTTTCTACATTAGATACCCGCCCATTTATCTTATTCAACACTTTTTTTAAAAAATTTATATTAAGTAAAAATTAAAATAATTATCAAACACATTTAAAATATTAAAGGTTAAAAATTTTCATTTTCAATAAAATTATCATTAAACACATTTAAAATATTAAATGATTATGAAATTTTCAATAATTTATCAAACACACACTTCCCTTATAATTTAAAGGTGAGAAAAAATTATTTATATTCTTAGTTATCTTTGTTAACCTCACACTTGTGCTTGAATTTCAGCCCTACACTACAAAAATAGTATAATTTTAGTCCCTACACTACAAATATATATATATATATATATATAAAGTACATAGTTTTGTGTCTCATCATGTATTTGAATTATATATTTTTTGTATAATTATGGTATCATTTATATTTTGTTTTACAGTTTTTGTCATTTTCAGGGTTGATAAAAAGTACTATGGAGGTCCCTATATTAGAAGTTAGATTGCATTTTGTCCCCTTTTATTAAAAAAAATGGGCTAATTAGTTTTTATACATTAAATCAAAGGGCAAATTGATCATTTTTGTTAAAATTGTCCATTTGGATTGTTAAAAACTGTGGTGACTAACGGAATAGTCAGATAATAATACGTAACATGCCACGTGTATCTCATGTTGATGTACATGAACCAATTTTTAATAAAAAGATCAGTTTGCTCTTTAATTTAATGTACATTTTTCCTATTTGAATTATATATACTGGAAGAGTATTTCATTTTCAACCAGCAAATTCTGTCAGCAAACATTGTCATTACATGATGGAAATGACAAAAGACACAAGCCATTATTTTACCTACAATGAAATTTACTGGCATCTGTCATTGTTAATGCTTATGCAGACTGTGCAATACTTATCTATCCAACACATATTTGGATTTGAATTAAGTGTTGCATCAACACTAACTATATGAAAGAAAAAGAAAACAAAGGTTGGGTTCTTAAGTTACTTGAAATCTAATGCAAAGCAACAAGTACACTTTACCTAATATGTTGCTTTTCCTTTGAGTAAAAAAAACACACCTTTTATCTACGGCTTTCTGCTGCAACCATCACTTCCATTTTATTTGAAATAATGAATAAAAAATGGAGTTTTTGATATGATATTTCAGCTGCTAAATTATTATTTAAAACGCTATTACTGTCACACAAACAAGACAAAAGTGTAGCAAAGTAGTGTCACTTTCAGCTTATGTTCTTTTTAATATTTTTGGATGCTTTTATTATGGAGTTTTTTTAGTCAATATTTGTTTTGATTTATTTAATGTTTTTGAAGCAAAACCAGAAAACAAAACACACAAAAGTGAGTCATTGACTATGTTTTCTTTGTTGATGTAAGGGCATTTAGCTGAGGCTTTGTACATGAAAGAAAGTGTTTAAAATCGACCCTTCACGAAAAATGGGACCAATGTGATTGAAAGTGAAAATACTAATAGAATCTCTCATAATTCTTAAATGACTGCTTATCATTTTGTTTTGGTTTTTACCTTACATTCAATGTCTGATAGGTGGCCAGAAGACTCTTTGAATGCCACCTTATGACTTGGGATATTTGATAAAGCCTCAAACCTTTTACCAGACAATGCCATACAATGCTATTTCTCTTGATTAGGGTTTGTGTATATATCCCGTTTCAGTCCATTTATATTCTGCCCACTTGTTAAAAAATAAATAAATTAGTCATTGTATATTAGATTAAAGAGCAAATTAATATTTTTTGTTAAAAATTTCATTCATTTCTACGGTTAAAAACTGACGTGGCTGATAAAATAATCAAACAATTACAAGTAACGTGCCATGTATGCCTCATTCTGATATACATGGACCAATTTTTAGTAATTAAAATGGATAGATTTTTAACAAGACCAGTTTATTTTTTAATCTAATATATAAGAACTAATTTACTTATATTTTGAGTAGATAATACAAAATACAATCTAACTTAATGTTTTTATTTTTTGCCGAGGTTCGCGATTATTCCTCCCAACAATATCGTCTCCAAAATTAGGATCTCCACTTGAGAATGCAATGCTTTTTGTCATTAAACTTTGTGCCAATGCGTTTAATTTCATTTATGATTTAGAAAAAAACCATAAATAAATAAGGTCCCTCCACAAAAGGGGTGCATTAAACATTTAGTACAAAACAGTCAATGCAAATTGCAGAAATGCTAGCCATTCGATGCTAAACCAAGGACCTGTGTCCACTGACCCCCCATTGTTTTTTGGGCTTGGGGCACATTTTTGACAGAGTTTTTGAAATTGGGGTCATAACTTTGTATAGGCTTAGGCTGCAACAGTAGTACTTTTGCTAGACTCCATCCAGCCCGTGTGAGTGGTGCCCTACCCTTTGCTTGCCAGCTATATGTATAGTTAAGAGATTAGAAAAATCTGTATGTATTTTATCATTTTTATTAAAAAATAATAAATTTATCCCATACTTTACATCAATGAGCAAAATGATCATTCTTTTAAAATTTCACCCATTTCATCGTTAAAAATTGATTCATGTATAATTATTTGATTATTACATCAATTTTTAATAAATAATAATGGATGAATCTTTAAACAAAAATTCAATTTACTTAATGATTTAACCTATGAAAATTAATTTATCAATTTTTAAAAGAAAATAGAAAATATAATAAGATGCAATCATACTTTTTACCAAACATTGACACAATTTTACTATTTCAATAAGTGTAAGTAGTAAATATGAAAGAAAGTAGGCTTGAAGTACAATATATAATCTTTAAATGGAAAGAGTTGAAAGACTTGTTTTTCCTTTCTAAAAGGAAATTTGCTTTTTCCTTTTCAGAACTTATTAAATTGTAATTTTCCATATTCATGTTCATGTTATTAAGTGTATATGTATACCGTTATATTAAGAGTTGTATTTTGTTCCGTCTATTTATAAATAGGAGAATAATGTATTTCAAAGATACTTAAACTCAAGTCATATTGGTAACAATACTCATACCAATCAATATAAAACTCAATCGATTAAGTGTGAGTATATATATATATATTTTATATATTTTAAATATTGTATTTGAATATGTATAAAATATAATATTAAAAAAATAAGAGTAAGAATCACATGACGAATGAGTAGATTCAAAGATTAGCCTATTAAAAGAAACAGTTGTATTAATTGCATTCATGGCTTATGCTAGACTTGCTAGCTTCAGTAAAATGATTGGCAACCAAGAAAATGACAGAAAGTTTGAGAATTAAATTATCATTTTAAGTTTCAACTTGACAATAATATTTATGGGTTTGAATTTTTTTTATACAAATTAGTCCCTAAATTTAGTAATTATTTTCATATTGAGTTTGAATAAGACAATTGTTTCTATATTGTTGCATGCACAACTTATGCTGGACTGGACTTCTAGCTTCAGTAAAATGATTGGCAACCAAGAAAATGAAAGAAAAAAAAAAGGTTCTAAAGGTTAAATCACTATTTAGAACCTGAATTTCGCAGTAAACTCACATTAAAGCTTAATTTTTTTATCCAAGTTAATCCCTGAATTGATAATCGTTCCCATATTAAGTTTTAAATTTGACAATTGTTGCCACATTAGGACCTAAACTTTAAGGTTTTCAAGAAAATATTAAAAACTAAGTTGTACTAAAAAAAATTCAAACCTCACTGTGAAAACAATTGTTAAGTTCAAAAACTAACTTGGACAAAAAAAAAAAGTTCAGCCCTAATGTGGGAATAGTTGTCAAGTTCAGGCCCCAAAATGTGATTTAACCCAAAGTTTAAAGATAATATATATCATACACATTTGATTGCTTACCTATATATATTACAGCTAGCAGCAAAAATATGATGGGGTATGTTGAAAGTTGAAACCAAGTTACTGCTGCCTAGTGATTTTTAGTTTGGCAAGCAGGAAGCATGGAAGCATAAAAGCATGTGGTGTGGAACAGTAAAAGAGGAATGATTTAGGACATTCAATGATACACATTCACTACCATATGAACTGCACCGACAAATTAATGATATGCAAAGTTGAACAGTATATCACATATATATGCATATCACTGTTGGACCATAGTATGTTCAGCACTTTGCAGGCTCACAATGAACACTATGATCACATGATGTTCAATCAGAATAAACACTTGCAATGAAGACTTGGATTCTACATAGAGATGTAAATAAACTAAATAAAGCAATTCATTTGCAGCTACACAAACCATATATGAAACCAGATGGAGCAAAACTCTAATATTTTAATTTCTTTATGAAAATTGCCATATCAAAACAATCAAAGCACATGTTTCATACATTCCATATATGAATTCTAGCACAAAACATCAAACATGAAACAGTTATATCACACCATATCAAAGGAGACTTGCCACTGTCAACTCTTGGTACTTACTGGAGCGTGTCTTTGGTTCAGTATATCATTATTTTTCAGTTGAAGCAAGCTCCCCTAAACAGAAAAGGTTATTGCTATTGATTTACGTAGGGTTAGTCTTGCTGCTTTGATGCCATTGAGCTATCAGACTGGGGTACGTTGCCTTGGGCATCTGAGTAAGGTCTAATGAAAGTTCTTCGCCACCATACCTCAAAAGCCCTTTGAAGATTGGGGCAGTTGTCGCCAGCCTTGAGAAAACTTCCTAACCAAGTAAGCAGAATACTTTGCTGATCCTCTAGAGGCAAAGTGAGAATCGTCCTACCGATGCCTTCCTCCACAACTTTCCTATCAAATGACCTGCAACCATGTTGCAACCAGTTGTAGTCATTGATCAATGGTTGCAACCAGGTTTGTAACAATAACTGACGAGTGTCCTTCGCTGGTAGCAACTCCCCTTTTCCGATTCCAACAAATAACCGAGCTGTAATGCAACTAACATGGTGTCGAGACACAATGGGAAGCTTCGAATGTAATGTTGCTAATTCTTGCTGGCTAGCCCACATTAGTGCAAATTCATCTGCTGATTGCCTGTCAGCCAAAATCTCAAGCAACCATGAGAGATTATCTGCCTCCAAAGCTATTTGTTTCACCACAGGTTCTCTGCTGTCCATGGATTTATCACTTGGTTCTAGTTCAACTGCTTGCTTGAACAGAGATAAAAGTGAATCCAAGCAACTTCTGGACAATGTATAAACTGTTTCATTGCAGACGTCGGCTGGACCACCATAGCTCGGGAGGCTATTATTCTCTCTAAGAAGCTTCAATACTACAGATTTCATTTCACGCCGTCCTCTCTCCTCATTGCTTTTAAGAACAAGTTCCATTATGTGTGAAATAGTGTCATTAGGGGGATTAGTGACATTAGAGGAGATGCGTTTTAATACTGGTGTGACCCCGATACCTTCACCCTGGAGTCGCAAAACTGAAGAGACCACCTTGTCTTCTTCCTCTTCGCCAACCCAAGGAACTGCTTCTAAATATTCCAAGCATGACTGTATGCACGAGTTAAAGCCAAGTAGTTCGGCAACCTGCAAAGAAGTTCATAACACGCGTAAGGGAAGTTTTGTAAAAGGACAAATTTTAATATGCACTATCTGGTTTCACAAAAAGAGACATTTAACAATACATTCTACATGTATTGAAGTTTATGACTAAACAAATTGTTGGATGTCAATCAACATCACAGACAACTTCAAATAAACAAAGATCGCATGGCATAAACTAGTGAATATCATTCATGGATCGAAATATAATAGACCATGCATCTTAAGCGAGCTTGAAATAGAACATGCAGGTCACATGATATTCTTAGTGTTAGCAAGAATAAGCTATATGTAAAAGTACCATGGAAGCCCCCATACCAGGACTCGGATTGTATTTTTCCCCATTCACTCAAAAAATGGGCAAATTAGTCCATATACATTAGATCAAAGAGCAAACTGGTCCTTTATATTAAAAATTTCATCAATTTTTACGGTTAAAAACTAGCGTAGCTGACAAAATAATCAGACAATTACATGTGGTGTGCCACGTGTACCTCATGCACACATAAAAGGACCAATTTTTAACAGTAGAAACGGATGAAATTTCTTAAGAGGACCTCTAATCTAACGTATAAGAACTAATTTGCCCATTTTTTGAGTAAAGAAGGCAAAATGCAATCCGTATCCTAGTACAAAGGCCTCCATGATACTTTTAACGAATAAGCTACATCAAGCAAGCAGAGAAACAGAATGGTATAGGCAGTTGTTAATGAGGTCAATTCATAATCCTATATAACCCCTATCTCCAAGTTCTCTGAGTCGAAACCATTGCTTCACAAGGAATGGTAACATCCATATCAGCCGATAGACATACTAAAGTATGATAGGAGATTTGAAGAATATAAGTAAATCCTAAACATATTTATAACATTCTCAATGGTTAAGTACTTCTATTCTGCTTTTCAAGCATAAGAAATAAATTTTGATCTGCCAATATACAGTATGGCACAGCATAAACATAATTATCAGTTGTAATGCTAATTGCTCTACAAGTCCATGTATGTTAAAGAAAATAATAACATTGATTTCGAACATGGCAAGCATGAATACCGATTGTATTGGTAAAAGTTCAAAAGTAATATATGGTCTCAAAATAACACACGGGGCTTTCAGTGTGCAGATATGCCTTCAATTTGAGCTTGAAATCAACACCATCTTTTCACTAGAATTTAAGTTCAGGGAGATATGACACAGTTGAGTACCAACATTATGATTATTATTATTTGTGAAGATAAGACCGGTATTAGAAATGGTGTTTTTAGCATGTATGTGTATGCACAATATAAAAGGATTCAGCACCTAAAAATAGAAGGGCCATAGCACGAATATGCAAATTACCTTGAGAATGCGAAGCACGCGTGAAACACTTTGTTTGATTAACCGCTGCTTCATTTCTTTACAATACATCAACCCCACGGTTTCGACATAACTTTCAACATCCTCGCAGTCATCAATTTCAAGACAAGACAAACCAGGCTCTTGTCCAGAAAGTTTATCAGTAAAAAAACAGCTATGCTCCATTAGAACTTTCTTGTGGACACTCAATTTCACACAAAACCCTTGCTTCCCAAGTAGAATCACCTTCATATCACTTGTTCCTGGTTCACCATACTCGATCGCCACATTCCTAGGCACATGTTCTACCTTAGGTCTCGGCACCCTCTCTGGAACTACTGGTGCACTAATACCATGATTAACTGGAGTAAAAGTTCTTTGATCACCATAAGTACCTGCTGGCTTTATTGGTGTAGTCATCGGCTTCTTCTCGGTTACCGGGATTTGCTTCTTATGAGCAGTAACCTGAGGTGGCGGGGAGGAGGGTTTGGGCTTGTTTAAAGGCTTTTGTGATTTAAGAGTCTTTTGAAACCCAACAGGAGATGGACAACACCAAAAACCTTCAGGGGTCACTGCAATTGGAACATTTCTAATCTTGGTTTGACCCTGTTCTACCTTAGGAAGTCTAATTTCAGCCATTTCCAACACCAACTCAATGCATTATTTTAAGAAAAAACAAGGCATAAACTCCCTAAAGTTAAGTTCCTAAAGATTTTTATGCAAAAAGACTATATGAACTTACCTGAAACATGCATTTAACAGTAATCTACAATAGTAAAGAACCTAAAAATTTCTTCATCAAACAACAACAAATCACAGGGTAAGAAAGATAAAAAAAAAAAAGAAAAAGAAAAAGCAAAAATCTTTAGAGATTCTCCTATTCCTAGCTGTAGAAAAAAAAAAGAGCACCTTTTTTGTACCCAACAAAGAGAATATCGAAAACTTCAAAACACTAAAGCCATAGCAAAAGAAAGACTGGTATTAATGTTTTAACCTGGTATTTGCTATCTCCTTTGAAAACCCATCTTCAATATCTTATTTTCTAAGCCCACAGGTGCCTAAAATGATTGATTGAGAGCTATGGTGTTAAGCATCAAGGGAACCATTCGACTCAAGACTTAGGCCAGGGCAGAATAATGAGTAAAGTGTCATACTTTATATTTTGTATATAAGAAATAGAAAGAAAACAAAACCCCACAACAGCTAAAGCAAAAAAAGAAAAAAGAAAAAATCAAATATTAAAAAAGGGGAACTTTACCACTGTTTCTGTCTCAACTAAGCTTTAGATAACTGTTGTTGTTTTTTACCTTGCAAGTCTGAATATTCTTCCTTTCGTACTAAAAAAAAAAACCACTTGCTAATTCCTCTATTTAATCAAAACAAGTTTTCATTTTTTAATGGTTTCTTATCATTTTTTAAAAAAGAGATTTTCTACTCTCATTAAAGTTTTTCTTTTTAAATGCCAAACCCCATAAATTTTTGGGTTCTTATCTGTCTTTGAGGTGTTGTTGCTTTTATGGGACGCTGCTGGATTTTCGATGCAGAAGAAGAGAGCATTGTTTTCATTAATAATGACCGGGTGTGAGTCAAATGACTAATTAAAAGGTGATTTATTTAGGGATAAGTCCCTGAACTTGTCAATTTTCTCAATTTAGTCTCTGATTTTTTTGTCCGCATGCATATTTTTCTCAATTTTGTTCATGTAATGGTGTGGTACTTTGACATTATATCACATCATCACAAGAAAATTATTTTTTTTTAAATTCAATTAATAATGTGATACAATTTTAGAGTATTACATCCTTATAGAAATCAAAATTAAAAAAAAAATTGTGACTAATATAGACCAAAAAAGTTCAAAGATGAAATTAAAAAAAAAGTTGCTAAGATTAAGGATTAAATGTTGACTAATTGAAAGGTTGGGTTTGAGTCAAATGACTAATTGAAAGGTGTTTTATTTAGGGAAAAAGTGACATTTAGTCTCTGAATTTATCAGCTTTTTCTAACTTAGTCCTTGATTTTTTTTTTTTTGGTCCGCATGTAACTTTTTCCAGTTTTGTTTATATATAAGTATGACATTTGAGATTGTGTTACGTCATCACATAAAAAATTATATTTTTCTAAAAAAAATCCAAGTGATAATAAGATACAATCTCAAAGTGTCACATTATCACAAATACCAAAATTGGAAAAGTTTTTACCGAGTTCAAAAGCTAAATTTTGACTTATCCCATTTATTTAGATGAATCTAGCTAAAATTTGGATGTGATTCAACAAATGCTGATGTTAGTTAATAAATTGATATGCTTGTGATTTTAAGATATTTATCGACTTAAATCTTATCGTTTGCTTAACTATGAGATTTTCTCATGATAAAATTGATATTTTATAAAAGATTTTCGATATTAGGTACTCATATATTGAATTTTGATTAAATTCATAGTAAAGTTTGATTAAACCCCTAAATAAAAGTAACATTTTTATGTACAAATTTTGAATTTCTGATTTTGTTCGTTGGGGGACATTAAGCTCTATGTTTAACAAATTGATTTGATTGACTTTAGTTGGGAAAATTGACCAAATCGAACCGATTTTGATTCTGTTGTTTTTTTCAGTTAATCAATTTTGGGTTATTAGGTTAGATTTATATGGTTATGCATTTATTATATATCATAAAATATAAATATATTTTAAATAATTTTAAATAATATCAAATAAATTAATGTTTTTGGTGAGTTTAATTTGGGAATTCAAAAAAAAGATAATCAAAATAATATAAAATAAATCAAATTTTTTGGTCAAGTTGAATTTGGGGATTCAACAAAACGATAATAGACCGAATTAAGCTATTAAATCAATGCCAAAATTGACCAACATGCGCTACTCGACTAAACTTCAACTGGAAAATAGAATGGGTTGATTTTTTCAATTTTTCGGTTAAAACCGAAAATTGCTTTCCCCTATTAGGAGTTGGTGAAGGGCATTTTGAGGAGAAAAAAATAATCAAATTATGGGATCAAGAGTGTTTTTATGTTAAAGAATTTTGGTGTCGAGTAGGCATATTGGATCATAATTAAATCTGGCAAGCTAGACAGGACCCCTAAATGAAAGAGGAATTTTCTTTTTTCAGAAACATGTCGTGATTTTATTTAAGAGATATCAAACTTCTTATTATTTGACACAATAAACCGTGATACCTATTGGAAGTTGGTGAAGTACATTATGAGAAAATAAAATGAATAGTTTTAAATTTATTATTTCTGGTAACTTTTATGACCACAACAATAATTTGGACAAATTTATGACATTTTAAAACAAGGAGCTAAATACATAAGGGATAAGTTCAATATTTAGTTCCTGAGCTTAGTAATTTTAATTTGCTCCCTACATTTTCTTTGCCTATTTTAATCTCTGAATTGGGTATTTTTTTCCAAAATTGGTCTCTATGATAATGTGACACAAATACTACATCATCGTTTAATTTTTTAAAAGAATATTTTTATGTGATGATGTGACATAGCATTAAAATATCAAGTCATCACATAAACCAAAATTAAGAAAAATTACAAAATCCCAAGATTATAGAAACTAAAAAAATTGAAAAAAAAATGTCAAATTTAGAGACTAAGGGTGGGTTTGGATGGACGGTGTGTTTACCTACAGTTAATGTAAAAATAACGATGGCGATGATATTAGATACTGTAACAATATTGTAGCGTGAGACAAAAAATAATATAAACATATCCCACCGCCCATCCAGACTCACCTGAATGTTATTTTATCCCGAAACATTATAAAAGATGTTATAACCTTGGAATATTCAAATTAAATTGTATATAAAAAAATCATATTGAGAAATTATGTTAGATTCTAATCAAACAACTCAAATATATTATTTAATTAAACCATTTATTCTTAATTCATTTATTTCCTCAAAGTTATTAGATATTCCATCATGTCATTGGTCCCTTCAAATTTACCCTTTTGTTTTCTAATTTGCCATAAATTCAGATCTTAATAAAAGCTTCTGAATGGACCCATCTGTAAATAATAATAATAAAGAAGGAAACATCTTGATTTATGGGAACATGAAAATATACTTACTTTATCAAAAGGAGGAAGCTTTTGCATGTGGCCATTTATATACAATATGATGAAATTAGTTAAGGCTCTTCAAAGTCTTTTCTTTTGGGTAAAACAATATTTAGTTCCTAAATTTAATATTTTTCAATTTAGTCCTTACATTTGTCTACATTAGTCTTAGGATTTCACAATTTTTTTAATTTTTGATTCATGTGATGACGTGACACTTTGATATTGCGTCATGTCATCACTCAAAAACTAAATATTTTTAAAAGATTAAAATATGCCAAACTTTTCAAAATTTTAGAATTTAATTCTGTACTTTTTTTTTCAAGAACTGAGTCTATCTATTTTTCAGAATTCAAAGTTGTTAATTTTTTTGTTAACTTCTTGGTGTGACATTTTAAAATTTTAAAATAAAATCCTCACTTCATAGCTATGTTATTAAAAATGAGGTTGTAATGAACTTGAATTTAATAAAAAAATTAATAATGCTAACAATTGAACCTAAATTTTGAAATCTAAAAGTAGAAAGACTAAATTCTTGAAAATGAAAGTACAAGGACTGAATTTTAATTTTTCAAAAATACAAGGACTTAAAGATATTTAACCTTTTTTGAAAATGTAGGTAAAAACATAACACAATCTCAAAATACCATATCATCACGAGGACTAAAATTAAGAAAAAAATTGTCAAGTTTAAGAACTAACGTGGAAAAAGACGATCAAAGATCAAATTGAAATAGTTGATAAATTCAGGGACTAAATATTGTTTTTTATTTTTAGTCTGTGTTTTACTCTTTAAGAAAAGGTTCTGCTGGAATGCAATAATGGAGTGTTTCAGCAATGATGGGAAAGAAGAATAAAAGAATCATTTGCAAAGATGGGCATGGCCAGTTGCAAAAATTTGGCCCACCTTTACCACTCATATGAATCATGTCTTCTCATATGGTGTGCCATCATCATTTGCTTCCCCATAATTTTTTATTAAATTTGAGTGGTAAAGAATTCGATGTCTTTAAAATGAAATTTCGGGTTTAAGTGAAAAAAATGATTTTAGAAGAGCTTATTTCCAATTTAGAAGTTAAACCCTTTTTTAACTCCAAATTTAATTAATATCCAATATGAATATAGAGTCTATATTCATTTGAGACCCAAAGATGGGTCAAATTTCTAATTTTTTATTTGGGTTACTACAACTTTTATGACTTGAATTTTATAATCACGTTTATTTTGGTCACCAAACTTAATAAATTTAAAACAAGTTTATTATACGATATTTTGATATTGTGCCCTATCATCACTTGAAATGATCAATATGAACCTAATTACCAAGTTCAAGGATTAAAAGGTATATTACCCATTTTTTTCTTCTCTTTTCTTTTATTTTTCCTGAATTTTTTTGTCACTATAACTCCATAAATAAGTTTGTAACTCAAGTTTTTCTTTTCTCTTTCTTTTCACTATACTCATACATATTTTGCAAAAGGAAAAAATGTTTTTTTTTTTTTTTGTCTTTTATGTGATTTGGACATTGGAATCTTATCTATAACATGTTTTGGGCTAACTTGAAGTACTGTTGTTTTACCCTCATTACTTGTGGATAATGTATGAAGTAGGCTCAGCTAAGTTGGCTGCTATATGTCTTAGCTTTGTTTTTTCAACTTTTGTAACCCCCAAACCCAACCCCTTGCCTATGTGGTCAATGGTCACTTTCCTTGTTTCTTTATTTTAGACTCCATATTAGCATTGTAATTTGAAATTGGTGAGATTTATTGGGTAGTTAATTCATCTTTCAATAATATAGAGATTGTCTCTAGTACTTTGTTGAGAATCAACATATTGTGAGTAACTATTTGATGAGTCTAGTTTTCTCATGAAGAAAGTAGTCCCTTCGATAGAAGCTAACAATTTTAATTTGTTAAAAATTTAAAATTACGATTATTAAGAATATGGTAAAAGTATCATGAAAATTCTTGTATTAAAAATCGAATTACATTTCGTCTATTTTATTATACTTTATATAAAAAAACAAATTGATCTTTCTATCTCTACTATTAAAAATTAAAGCATTAACCTGATTTTTTCCTCGAAAGCGCCCACCCATCAGCAGAAACCAACAATTTTTAATTGTTAGAAGCTTAAAAAATAAGATTATCAAACATGTTTAGATTTTGGTAGATGAAAGAAGATTTGCAATTTTATTAAAGTTAGTGCATTGATGATGGAAGAAATATATATGCCAGAAAGGGTTGACCTATATCATAGCTTTTATTAATAATATACGCATATTTCAGAATGATTAAATTAGTTTTCCATGTTCAACATAAGAAAATGGCAAAACCCAGAAATCTTTTCACCTGCTGCTCTCTGCTAATGGCAATCATGTTTGGTTTGTCATCATCAGTTCAATTAAATGACCCTGGTATACTTCCTGTTTTATTGTTTTCGTTTTTATGTTTTAATAATATTGGGTTTTTGTTTTAATATCTGATAATTTCTCCCATAGATTGGTACTTCTGGTTTCCCTCTATGCTTGTGCTTGTATTGTCAATCTACTAAATTGGAGAATCTCAGGGTATATCAAACATGTTGCACAAGTGGCACTGTGTCTTGGAGTATTGTTGTTTATTAAGGTTGTGGTTGAAGGTTATGTAAGAAAGATAGCTGGATTGTGGTCATTAGATTTGGCTGAGAGAGTTGTTAGGGAGAAAACAGGGAGTTTGTTGGCTATAATCTCCATGGTTTTGCATTTGGTATGTTTATCAGAACCAGTGGATGTTAAGCCAAGAAAGAAGAGGAAAATTGTTGGAAGAGGTGTTGTTGCATATGGTGAGTGACACTAGAACCACATTTGTTTTCTACTTGCTTAAATCACTTTTTGAGCTTCAACTAAATATTTTGGTGCCTAATTCTTTTCTTCCGAGTTAAACATGGTAATATTTTCAATATTGGGTTTGAAATTTTTTTTATTTACGGTTGAATTAGGTAATTATTTTTGCATCGAGGCTTGGACTTTTTTTTATTTAAGGACAATTGTTTTCATATTGGAGATGAAACTTTTAAGGTTTCAGGGAAATTTAAAGGATTAACTTGAAAAAAAAAAAGTTTTAAGCACTAATGTAGGAATAATTATTTAGTTCAAGGTCTAGCTTAGATAAAAAAACCTGCGAAGTTCAGGTCCAAAAAGTGATTTAACCTTTTTCCATTTACTTTCATTTCTTGAACTTTCAGCTTTCAAGGCTTAATTCTTAAACAGGAATGGCAGGCTTAGTGGCATTCAGTTATGGGCTTCCTTTTGTGTTCTTTGTGATTCAAAAAGGGGAAATGAGGTTCTAAACATCAGATTGGTGGATTCTGTTTTTTCTGGAGTTTAATGATATCCATGTTTCAGTTTGTTTCTCGAGAAAATTTGCTTATGACTCACTTGAGGGAACTACACATGACAATTTTGTTTATTTTACTATATGTATGGATGTCATGATTGAGTATTTAAGTAACTTAATGAAGATAAAGCACGGTAGGAAGAATTGTTCAAACTTTATACATTAGAGACCAAACTACAGAGATTAGAGAATGTCACAAAAGGCAAACTACCAGAAAGAGGCAATTCATGCATTAAAAAGAAAAAAAACTGCTTTCTAACATACCTAGGCCAAGCTATCAACCTAAGAACTGCGATGGACCATAAAAAGGGAAAAAATTCGACAGCTAACTCGAGATAGAAGAAAAGGAAATAGGGGAGAGGGGAGAGTTTAGAAAGAGATCCAGTAAATACATTGCATGCTTTCATCCCATTTCGAAAGAACTACCATAGAACCAATCTGGTTCAGTTGAAAATTCTGTACAGCAAGTTGCATGTCCTGTATGGAGCCTGTTGAACTCCAACTGATAGTGATTTGGTAGTTTATGGTCGCCCTAGTGCAAGAACCACCGGATCAAATGAAGAGCTGTTAGAATGCCAGATTTGATGGAGGTAAAGCTCCTATTATGTTAGAGCTTGGTATCCGCAAAGAAAATTAGTAGATGCCATTGAGATCCCATAGTGCTCACTGAGGGTTTAGTAAAGGCGGCCCCTACATGTAGAAACTCCATATTGACATGGATATCCTTGTGCAGGCAGCAGTTCATATCGATAGTCAAAAGTCAGCTCTTCACCTACAGATATCTGCAAAATAGTGAAATAGGAGGGGAAAGAAATGTCAAAGACATGCCTATTTAAAACCTTCATTATCCAATTTGATAAAGGATGAGATGGATGAACGGGAAAGCAGATCGTAAAGTTTGTCAAAGTCACGGATTTAACTTAGGTTCTAGATGTTCAAAAAGAAATTTAGATTTTGACAAAACCTGAAACGAAATTGAATCCAAGTCAGATAAAAAAAATTAAAATAAATAACTAAAATAAAATAATAAATAAAAAATTAAGGAAGCAAATAAAGAAGATAAATGAAAAGATAGAACGTGGCATGTAGAAGTCTTAAGAAGCCTTGGAAACACGAAGAATCCACAACCTCTTTCAAGCAGCTCTAATTTTCCCTCCAAGATAGAAACATTAGTAAGAAAAAGTTTGAAGATGATCCCCACAATCTAAAAATATTGTTAAAACTCTTCTAAAAGAAACTCAAGAGAAATTCTTAAAAATAAAAACCTAAAGAGAATTTATTAATTCAAAAGAAAAATAAAATAATAATGAATGCAAAGGCCTATATATAGGCTAGTTAAATAAATTTAAATAAAACGCCAAGTATACTAGAATTCTAATTTAATCTAAACAAGAAGTAGTTTTAAGCTAAATTTTTTATTGACATAAAATTTCTAAATAACTTAAAATATTTAATAATTATAAAAATTCGGAATAAAATAATAAGAGCTGATAAATAAAATATTGGGCTCATATGTAATAAAAATTAAACCTAAAACTCAAACCCAATATAAAATGTCTAGACTTGTGAGATTAATTGGAGTTTTTGAAGTGAAAAGCCTAAGCTTGTTACCATTTTCCACATGGGCTTGTCATCATAGATTGAGAGTTTAGGCCCACAAACATAATTAGTCTCTTCTAATTCATCATTACTCCGAAATTTATAGATTGAAACTTCAACTCTTCTTCTCAAATTTTTTTCGTGATAAAGTCTTGAACCACTAAGTTGAGTTTTGACTTGATCTGTTTAGATTTGAATCTCGTAATTGAGCATTGAGGGAAATTAAGCTCATCTTTATTATGATCTTTGAATTGGGCTGAGTTACTCGTATCACAATTAAACTTTTTTTTATAACCATCTAAACCACACATCTTATTCCACAAACCATTTTCAACAATAAATCATCCAAGGTTCCATATATGCAACAAATTTGTACTCAATATTTGAGAAGCACTTACATCTTGACTGGCATAGAGACCAATGTGAGCTCGGTGACAATCCATGCTGTCCACAAGAACTTGATGATTCACAAGATTTGGCGAGCAGCTGAGAAGAATCCAAGGAAAGAAGACGAAGTTTTCATGAGTGCATCAATAGAAACTTGGGATTTCAAAAGTAGAGATATAGTATCATTCTCTGAACACAGCAAGTTGAACTGAGCCACTTAGCAAAACTAATTCCTTCAGAAATGTCATAAATGCTAAAGTCATTATTACACATAAATAGAAAATGTTGAACATATTTAAAATCTTTGGATCTTCAGTCACACAATTTTTATGGCCAAGTTACAACTTGGAAATGCCAGAATGGGAAAACATTTCAGTATGCGATAGCGGATACATACAGTGTATCCTCACCTATGATTGATGAACCGGGAAACATTTCCATATTTGGACGCATCAATAAAATATCGAGCTTGTCCTTCAATCAACCGGCTCATATCATTTATTTGAGAACCAACCTGATTAGCTTGTACCCCTCAACATTATCAAATAGGATTAAAACTCTATCATAGCCTCGATTAAGGAAGAGAGCCAATCCATTCAAAATGTCTCACAGCTCAGCATCGAAAAGAGAGCAATTACCCAAAATATCTATTGTAGCCCAGAATCCACTCCCCATCATGATAATTTGCTATTCACCCCCCCGGTAGGGGTGTTCATTCGGTTAACCGACCAGTTAGCCGACCCGAAATAGCATTAACCGAATTAACCGACCTTTCAAAATTTTTAACCGTTAACCGAACCGAAATTTTTTCAAAAAAATTAACCGAACCGAAATTTTTTCCGTTAATTCGGTCGGTTAACCGAATTAACCGAAAATTATATGTTTTTTTATTTTTGGTTAAAAATTAGCCGAATTAACCAAATTAACCGAATTACCCGAATTACCCGAATTACCCGAATTAACCTAATTGAATCATACATAATTAAATTATTTTTAGACTTTTATACTTTAGTTTTAGTTTTAGATTTTTATTTTTATTTATTAAATTATTTGTAATTTTTATGATTGGGTTGGGTTGGGTAATTAGGTTGGATTGAATACTTGGGTTTGGATTGGGTTTAGGTGAATAGTGGGCCTATTTATATATTATAATTTTATTTATTAATATTTTCGGTTAAACCAAAAAAATTCGGTTAACTGACCGGTTTCGAACCGAATTAACCGTTAACCGAAAAATCAAAAAATAATTAACCAACCCCCGACCGAAAAAATTCGGTTAACCGACCAATTAACCGAATTCGGTCGGTTAACCGAATTTTTTCGGTTTTACCCGAATTTTGCACACCCCTACCCCCGGCCGTAGCAAAACTTCCATCATTTCGAACGGATCCATCTGTATACAAGCATACCAAATTACCATCAACGTGGAACATAAGTTTGAATCTTGGGAATTAATCGTAGAGTTTCTATTAAGAAAGATATATTGCTTAGCCCAACTATACGATATCTTAATAATGTCATTTGCCTTCCAGGAAGCATCTTGAAAAATGAAAAGGTTGCAATTCTTCCAAAGGCGCCATGCGATAACCCCGAAAAGATTTTGCCACTCCACGTCTCCCAAGTGCTTCTGTTGGTTCTGCAAGTTTAAAACTAGTCAATCCTGCAAATTGTTGACATAAAACCTAGTATGCCACTTAGTAAGAATTAAATGATCCCAAATACTTCTAGCAGTAGTACAATTCCTAAGAACATGAAGAATATCCTCAAAAACATGACCGCAAACCCCACACGTCAACTCCTGGACAAAACCTCTGTGAACCATTTCTTCCTTGGTGAGTAACCAATGCTTGAATACAAGCCAAATGAATATCCTAACCCTTTGGGGACCTTAAAATTTTCATGGAATGTTCCATATCAATTCTTTCGGATTCCACGAATCTTCCCTAAATTTCTTGTATGCACTCTTGAGAAAAAAAACAACCATTCTCCTTAAATAAATTCAGCATTGAATCATGCATTATTGGTCTAAATCTTTATAAATTATCATAAATATGTTAAAAGGTATCACCTTATAATTTATGATGCATCATAGGTCAAAAGATTTACAACTCAAAGTTTTAACTTTTATGTACTTATAAAAGAAAAAGTATATCAAATCATCATATCAAGTAATATTAATGTTGATTTAAAAGATTTAGCTTTATTTAAGTTGTTTAATAAATGCATATAATTTATTTTGGCTCTTATCAACCAACTAAAAAAGAGCTAAATTGATTTAAAAAATAAATTTATATAAAATAATGAAATATATTACACGTGATTTTTTAATTATTGATATTTAATTTGTATTACCATGAGAAAATTTCATTATATAAGTTTTAAAGTAGATTATGTAAGTAATTTATTTGTTAATTTTCATAATTAATGGTAGAGTTTTGACAAAATACTTACTTAGTAATCATATAATTAACCTAATCCTACTATTATTCGAACTAGAAGATACTTCCCTGCAAGAAATAAATTCATCCAATTACTATATATATATATATATAAACATCTTCACTGTAATTAACTACATATTCTTTTTGCTTATTTATTTGTTTTTTTTTCTTTTTTCCAATAGATTGATGGCGTCTTATGATTTTAGCAGAGATATTTTATTTGAAATCTTGTCGAGGGCTGAATTGAAAACAATGAAAAAGTGTAGGGTTCTTTCGAAAGAATGCAATGATCTCACTTACGAATCTAGTTTTATGCGGCTACATTCTGCAAGGACATCAACAATGGTAGGATATTTACTTCAGTCTTCGAGAGTACCGACTCAGTACTTGGTGTCAATAGCCGATTCAGTAAAACCAACTGCGTATTCTCCGTATGTAACTTATTTTTTACACCACCGTTTTAGGGTTGTAGCAGCGGCCAATGAAGGTTTGGTTTTATGTAGCCTAAGCAAATTTGGAGGTGACTCGTTTTATGTTTATAAACCAACTTGTAATGAAGGAGGGGAAGTCCTTCCGCCTCCAAATCCTCGATTTTGGAGGACAAAGATAAGCATGTTGGTGCTGCGATCGAACCCTTTACGGTTCAAAATTGTCCGACTCTCCGACAGCAAGGACGACGCTGTAGACCTCGATTCGAAATATTCCGACGAAGAAGATAATTTCAATGTATTATCCAATGAAAAATCATGGCATTGCGAGATATTTGATTCCAAGAGTTGGGAATGGAAACAATCAGACGACTTAAAATTAACATGCCACTACTCTTTCATGAACAGTCAAGAAGTTTCTGTGTGCGGTGGCCTCCATTGGCTTATGTTCAACGACCAACAAGACAAGTACACCATATTATCTTTCGACGGAGACAAAGAGGAATGGACAATGACTTCACTGCCGGACTCACTTGGTCGAAAAACTCATCAGGATGATCAAATCGCCCATGTGTCATGCGAAGGGAAACTCGGGTTGATCAACCATAGTTATGAAACTAAGATGCTAGATGTTTGGATTTTAAACCATGAAAAGATTTGGGTTAAAAAACACACCATAAATTTGAAAAGCTTTAACGAAAAGGTTCTTCCTTCTCCATTTCTTTCCTTTTCCTTTTACAGTGCTGACACTCTGTTTATGATGGATTTGGGGTGCAAGTATTCCGTGTGGGTGTATTATTATAATTTCAAGACTGGTGAGTTGAAGGAGATATATGCTGGTAAATTCATTGAGTCGGCATATTTTATTCAAACAGATTCTGAACCTGTTCAGCTAAAGCCCGAGCACCATATATATTAATCTCTTACTCTTTAGTTCTAAAAGTTTAAAGGTGTCTGTATATTTTATTATATTTTTTATTTATTTATGATTGTAGTAATAATTTTTTTAAAGTATACCTCCATTAATACTCCTCTAAGAAAACCACACAACGATTTGCACACTATTTTCGGGTTTCTTCATAATATAAAAAAACTGAAGCTCTATCTATCTTTCCACCTGACAAATACTGAAAAATCAAACACCTCAATGGCACTGCTCTAGGAGGAAAAAGAAGTCAAAATATAAACAAGATAGCAATCCTGCATGCAAGCACAGAAAAAATTAAATGGAAGCGACAATGTAGACATCTTTCATGCTTCATCCATTTATGGACTAACAGAAAAAAAACTACAAAAAAATAAATTCCTTATCCAACCACAAAGCATGCAGAACGATACTAACACTATTTCCAGGCCTAGCTTATATGATTACCTATGTTTGCTCAAACTGGGGTCTGGTGCTAATATTAATATTTAACATGTCAGTTTCCAGGAACTGAAGAGAGCTGAATACAGCTATCAAGAGTCCAAAAGGATGTGAAATCTAGTTGTTCAAGCTATGGCACTAAAATGTAAAAGTTTTAAGATATGACAACTTAGGGATTAAAAAAACTACTTCTGATTTTAAAAACACTTTTAGAAGAAAAACTGTGCAGAACAAGTTGTTTTTAACTGAAAATTTTAGCTTTTCCTCTCCCAAAAGTACTTTTTGGTGTTTAATTACTTTTTCACCCCTCCAATAACATAGTACTTTCCTTTTCTTTTCTTGGTGCTTAATTACAAATATGTTAAAATCATTAATTAAAAATAAAAAAATATTTTTTAAATATTAATTACAAATATTTAATGGTTTATATTTAAATATTTAAAATATAGTTTATATATTCTAATTAGATTTTATAAATAATTAATATTTATTGCTTAAAAATATTTAAAATTTATATTTCATATATTAAAATATTAACAATAAGTTATAATAATTTTTTTATATTCTTACTAAAATATAATAATATTAACTAATTTAAATATTATTTAAATGCATATTTGTTACTTGATAATAACATGTCTAAAATGAACATTTTATTTCTCAAAAGTACTTTTTGACAGCAATGTTAAATACTAAAATTTTAAACCAAACTTTTCAAAAGCACTTTTCAAAAGCACTTTTTCACAGCACTTTTCGAAAGTATTTTTCAAAAGCAATGAAGAACTGACCCTTAATCACACAAATCATGGATCCTTTTGCTGCACCATAACTAGTCTACAAGGTTCCAGAAAGCTTTCTTGCACACCACCCTAGGGTGACACCACGAAATTTTTATATGTGATTTTAAAATTTATCCCGCTCTTTTATATGTGATTTAAGAAACATCGTAAGCAACATCAAGATATAACACTAAAAATTAGGTTAAAATTATTATTAATTTTTTGGGGAAAAGAAATGATACTCAAACTTATTACAAAAACTCCCTCTCTAGAATGTGACGAATATGCCAGGAACTAAAGCACTCCAGCAATTGATGAACTTTTTGGACCAATGCAGAATTAGAACCTTTTAGCATCTTCTCCTGAATAGCTTGTACCCCTCAAGATTATCAAATAGGATTAAAACTCTATCATAACCTCGATCATGTAAGAGAGTCAATCCATTCAAAATGTCTCATAGCTCAGCATTGAAAATAGAGCAATTACCCAAATATCTATTGTAGCCCAGAATCCACTCCCCATCATGAGAATTTGCTATTCCCCCCGCCCCCGGCCGTAGCAAAACTTCCATCATTTCGAACGGATCCATCTGTATACAAGCATGCCCAATTACTATCAACGTGCGACCATAAGTTTGAATCCTGGGAATTAATCGTAGACTTTCTATTAAGAGAGATATATTGCTTAGCCCAACTATACGATATCTTAATAATGTCATTTGCCTTCCAGGAAGCATCCTGAAAAATGAAAAGATTGCAACTCTTCCAAAGGCGCCATGCGATAACCATGAAAAATTTTGCCACTCCACGTCTCCCAAGTGCCACTTCTGTTAGTTCTGCAAGTTTAAAACTAGCCAATCCTGCAAACTGTTGACATAAAACCTAGTATGCCGCTTAGTAGGAATTAAACGATCCCAAACTTCTAGCAGTAGTACAATTCCTAAGAACATGAAGAATATCCTCGAAAACATGACCGCAAACCCCACACATCAACTCTTGGACAAAATCTCTGCAAACCTTTTCTTCCTTGGTGAGTAACCGATGCTTGAATACAAGCCAAATGAATATCCTAACCCTTTGGAGACCTTAAAATTTTCATGGAATGTTCCATATCAGTTCTTTCGGATTGCACGAATCTTCCTTAAGTTTCTTGCATGCACTCTTGAGAAAAAAACAACCATTCTCCTTAAATAAATTCAACATTGAATCAAAATTGGCCTAAATCTTTATAAATTATCATAAATATGTTAAAAAGGTATCAACTTATAATTTAAGACGTATCATAAGTAAAAGATTTACAACTTAAATTTTAATTTTATGTAATTATAAAAGAAAAAGTAAATCAAATCATATCAATTATTATTAATGTTGATTTAGAAAGATTTAGCTTTATTTAAGTTCTTTAATAAATGCATATAATTTATTTTGGCTCTTATCAACCACCTAAAAAATGAGTTAAATTGATTTTTAAAAAATAAATTTATATAAAATAATGAAATATATTACACATGATTTTTTAATTATTGATATTTAATTTGTATTACCATGGGAAAATTTTATTATATAAGTTTTAAAGTAGATTATGTAAGTAATCTATTTGTTAATTTTCATAATTAATGGTAAAGTTTTTGACAAAATACTTACTTAGTAGTGAAGTAATTAAAGAAGAAGACTTTATAATTAACCTAATCCTACTATTATTCGAACTAGAAGTTACTTTCCCTGCAAGAAATAAATTCATCCAATTACTATATATATATATATAAACATCTTCACTGTAATTAACTACATATTCTTTTTGCTTATTTCTTTGTCCCAATAGATTGATGGCGTCTTATGATTTTAGCGACGAGATTTTATTTGAAATCTTCTCGAGGGCTGAATTGAAAACAATGAAAAAGTGCAGGGTTCTTTCGAAAGAATGGAAGGATCTCACTTACGAATCTAGTTTTATGCGGCTACATTCTGAAAGGACATCAACAATGGTGGGATATTTAGTTCAATGTTCGAGAATATTTGACCCATTACCGTCGGAGGTGGTGTCAATACTGAATTCAGGACTCGATCCAAACCAACTCGGGATTTACTTAATTTTTTACCCCAGCCTGCTTGGATTGTAGCAGCGGTCAATGGAGGTTTGGTTTTATGTAGTCCGAGAAAACGTAGATTTGTAAACAGTGGGAAGTCATTTGTAAACCAACTACTCAACAATGGGAAGTCATCCCGTCTCCAAAACCTCGATTTGGAAGACAAATATAAGCATGTTGGTGCTCAGATCGAACCCTTTACGGTTCAAAATTGTCCGACTCTCCGACAGCAGGTACGACGCTGTAGACCTCGTATCAGGTACGACGCTGTAGACCTCGTATCAGACTCGGACTCCGAATCGGAATATTCTGACGAAGAAGATGTATCGTGGCACTGCGAGATATTTGATTCCAAGAGTTGGGAATGGAAGCAATCAGACGATTTAAATTTAACATACTAAGACTCTTTCAAGAACACTCAAGATGTTTCTGCGTGTGGCGGCCTCCATTGGCTTATGTTCAACCACGAACAAGACAAGTACACCATATTATCTTTCGAAGGAGACAAAGAGGAACGGGGAATGACTTCACTGCCGGACTCACTTGGTGAAAAGATCGTCGGGGTCAGATCGCCCATGTGTCATACCAAGGGAAACTCGGGTTGATCAACCATAATTATGAAACTAAGATGCTAGATGTTTGGATTTTAAACTATGAAAAGATTTGGATTAAAAAACACACCATCAATTTGGAAAGCTTTAACGAAAAGGTTCCTCATTCTCGATTTCATTCCTTTTATGGTGCTGACACTGTGTTCATGGTGGATGTCGGGTGGGTGTCTTTTTATAATTTCAAGACTCGTAAGTTGAATGGGATAATGGTTGGTGGATCGATTGACTCGGCATATTTTATTCAAATAGATTCTGAATCTGTTAAGCTAAAGCCCGAGTAATATATATATATATGAATGTACTAATAGTCTTGGCTATTAATTTGTTTAAATTAGCATTCTGAAAGCATGCAGAACGATACTAGCATTATTTGACAAGTCTGCCAAATATTTCCAGGCCTAGCTTATATGATTACTTATGTTTGCTCAAACTGGGGTCTGGTGCTAATATTAATAGTTAACATGTCAGTTTCCAGAAACTGAAGGGAGCTTAATACAGTTATCAAGAGTCCAAAAGGATGTGAAACTTAGTTGTTCAAGCTATGGCAATCATGGGTCCTTTTGCTGCAGCATAACTAGTCTACAAGGTTCCAGAAAGTTTTCTTGCACACCACCCTGGGGTGACTCAACGAAATTTATGACTTAGTATAACATGGACCAAAAAGTGCACTCAATCTCTTTCAGTAAGTTTTATCTCTCTCAAAGATAGAATTTCAGCACAAAACAATTATGAAAATCATCAAAAGTTTGATAAATGCTAAGAAGAATGAGCAACCTTGTACTTCGTAGGTATAAACCGGTATTGCTGATTTATTGTGTCAACAGTAGAATATTTTGAGGCAGCTTCAATCTATAAAAGGGAAAAAGAACCCAAAGCCTTTAGGACATTAAAATTAGAGAGGGAGATTGCAGAAAAGTTTTGCTTAAATAGCATCATCAACTTTCACAGGATTTCTCAGACATGCCCTTCGCCGCTTCTATAACGTAAACATCAGATCAAATTGTGAAAATACTGTTCCCCGATGGCAGACTAAATAAGGCAACATGACTGTATGCATGAGTTAAAGCCAAGTAGTTCGGCAACCTGCAAAGAAGTTCATTACACGCGTAAGGGAAGTTTTGTAAAAGGACAAATTTTAATATGCACTATCTGGTTTCACAAAAAGAGACATTTAACAATACATTCTACATGTATTGAAGTTTATGACTAAACAAATTGTTGGATGTCAATTAACGTCACGGTGAACTATCAATAAACAAAGATCACATGGCATAAACTAGTGCATATCATTCATGGATCGAAATATGATAGACCATGCATCTTAAGCGAGCTTGAAATAGATCATGCAGGTCACTTGATATTCTTAGTTTTAGCAAGAATAAGATAAAAGTACCATGGAAGCTCCCGTATTAAGACTCAGATTGTATTTTGCCCCATTCACACAGAAAATGGACAAATTAGTCCCCATGTATTAGATCAAATAGTAAACTAGTTATTTCTATTAAAAATTTCATCAATTTCTACTATTAAAAACTAACATAGCTAATGAAATAACCAGATAATTATATGTGGTACCACGTGGACCTCATGCAGACATATAAAGACTAACTTTTAACAATAGAAACAAATGAAATTTCTTAACAGGACAAAATAATTTAGGATATGAACTAAAAAATTATTCTTATATTGGGACTTGATCTTTTTTTTTGTCCAAGTTAACTCTTGAAGTTGACAATTGCTCCCATATTAAGGTCAAAAAAGTGATTTAACCTTTTTCCATTTGCTTTCATTTCATGAACTTTCAGCTTTCTGGGTTTAATTCTTAAACAGGAATGGCAGGCTTAGTGGCATTCAGTTATGGGCTTCCTTGTGTTCTTTGTGGTTCAGAAAGGGGAAATGAAGTTCTAAACATCAGATTTGGTGGATTCTGTTTGTTTCCGGGGTTAAATGATATCCATGTTTCTGTTTGTTTCTCGAGAAAATTCGCTCATGACTCACTTGAGGGTGACAGTTTTGTTTATTTTACAAAATGTATGGATGTCATGATTGAGTATTTAAGTAACCTAATGACGATAAGGCACAGTAGGAAGAATTGTTCAAACTTTATACAACAGAGAGCAGTTTAGAGAATGTCACGAAAAAGGAAAGCTACCCGAAAGAGGCAATTCATGCATTAAAAAAAAAAAAAAAACTGCTTTCTAACATTCCTAGGCTAAGCTATCAACCTAAGAACTGCGATGGACCATAAAAAGGGAAAAAAATTGACAGCTAATCCGCCTGAAAGCGGACTTCACTACTCGAGATAGAAGAAAAAGAAATAGGGGAGAGGGGAGAGGGGAGAGTTTGGAAAGAGATCCAGTAAATACATAGCATGCTTTCAACCCATTTCGAAAGAACTACCATAGAACCAATCTGGTTCGGTTGAAAATTCTGTACAGCAAGTTGCATGTTCTGTATGGAGCCTGTTAAACTCCAACTGATAGTGATTTGGCAGTTTATAGTCGCCCTAGTGCAAGAACCACCGGATAAAATGAAGAACTGTTAGAATGCCAGATTTAGTCCCATGAATGGTTTGATGGAGGTAAAGCTCCTATTATGTTAGAGCTTGGTATCCGCATTTGTGAACTCGAAAAGCAAAACCTTAGATGCCATAGAGATCCCGTAGTGCTCACTGAGGGTTTAGTAAAGGCGGCCCCGACATGTAGAAGCTCCACATTGACATGGATATCCTTGTCCAGGCAGGAGTTCATATCGATAGTCAAAAGTCAGCTCTTCACCTACAGATATCTGCAAAATAGTGAAATAGGAGGGAAAGAAATGTCAAAGACATGCCTATTTAAAAGCTTCTTTACCCAACTGAACTTTTTTTGATAACTAGCCACTCGATTAAACTCAGCCATCTAAACCAAATCTTATTCCACAAACCATTTTCAACAATAGATCATCTAAGGTTCCACATATGCAACAGATTTGTACTCAATATTTTTGAGAAGCACTTACATCTTGACTGGCATAGAGACCAATGTGAGCTCGGTGACAATCCATGCTGTCCACAAGAACTTGATGATTCACAAGATTTGGCGAGCAGCTGAGAAGAATTCAAGGACGGAACACGAAGTTTTCATGAGTGCATCGATAGAAACTTGGGATTTCAAAAGTAGAGATATAGCATCATTTTCTGAATACAGCAAGTTGAACTGAGCCACTTAGCTAAACTAATTCCTTCAGAAATGTCATAAATGCTAAAGTCATTATTACACATAAATAGAAAATGGTGAACATATTTAAAATCTCTGGAACTTCAGTCACACAATTTTTAGGGCCAAGTTACAACTTGGAAATTCCAGAATGGGAAAACATTTCAGTATGCGATAGTGGATGCATACAAGTGTATCCTCACCTATGATTGATGAACCGCGAAACATTTCCATATTTGGATGCATCAATAAAATATCGTGCTTGTCCTTCAATCAACCGGCTCATATCATTTATTTGAGAACCAATGTTAAACATATAGTTGCAACCATCTCTACCATATCTGATATAGATCATACAGCCGATTCAGCAATAAAGCATATAAGCATAAAAGCAAGCATAAAGTAAAAGCAGATCTCTGTAAAGGAGATTGAAACCTGGTAAGCCTATTGTTTGCCTCTTGCTCGCCTAAGATTTCCCCAACATATTCACATACAAATGTGCCACTCAGAATTGGTTCACCAGCCCTGACCCCCCAGCCCTGAAGATCAACATGAAGCAATGTCAGAGGACAGAACTCTAGAATACAAGAAAAAGTTGAAATAATTACCTTATTCTCGGTTTTGAAGACTTCCAGTTTTACACGTACACCTTTTTGCAAAACCCTATTCGGGCATGCTATATTGCAGCTACACTTACGGTTGCATTCATAGACAAGGTAGCCCTCCTGCGCAGTTTCACAAAGGTTATCTCAAGACATAAACCAGAATCGAGGAGCACAGGAAGACACCAACAAGGTTACATATCATTATCTACTTGTGAAAAGGGCATGTGTTTCTATAGTGCTCTGAATGGTGAAGGTGAAACATTGCAAGTCTAAAAGGAAAAAATAATCATATTGGACTCTTATGGGTATCATATCAAGTCAATAGTGCACTCCCTTGACAAGATAAAAGCACATGCTCTTTTATACGTGATTTGAGAAACACCATAAGCAACCAAGCAACATCAACGTATGGCGCTTTAGTGAAAATTAACAATGGTTGACACTTGACAGAAAAAGAATTACAGTACCTCCAAGATAATTCGCCCTTTGTCATCATAAGGAAATCTACCCCGCATAGGTTTCCCAAATACGTCTCTCGCATCTTCATAATCATTATCAAAGAGATATACATGATCACATGTCTCAGGAAAGCATGTTGAATTGGAACAGGTGCACCCAAGTTGCACACTCTGGAAAGATATGTAAGTAATTAGAAGGAAAATGAAAAAAAAAATGTAAGAGTTAAGCCAATCCAAACAATGTAAAAATTATCGCATCACGTGACAGGTGAGACACAATCCATAAGAAACAAGGATGATAGTGTGCCTTGTCTTAAGAAATTGCATTTCATCGTATGATCAAACAAAACCCAGAAATCTCCAGGTAAGAAATTATCAAGAATCCTAAGAACAGCTTATGGTTGAAAGGTCATTGTGACATGCAACCAAACTAGACTCCATTGAGGGATAATTGTAAGGCATCTATATGTAGTAGGAATCCAGAAAAGGATAAAACAATCCAAATATGAAGGTACCTCAACATCAAGATCAAGAGATTGATCAAGCGAAGAATTTGTAACATAAATGAAGTTCTCCCAAGGCATCGAGGATCTAGCATTTTGCTCATTAGAACTAAGACCAGAGATGTAAACGGAATCAAAAAGCCCTTCATCCACTACACAAGCTACAGGAACTGATTCTTTCCCGAAGCTTAAATCATCACACAAGATACTGGCCTTCTGCATGGGCCCTTTTTTGAAATGTTGTGAATCGATGATATAGTGACATTCATCCAGTTCCAACTCCTCATCTGCATCATCCAAGGAATCTGCTGATTGGCAACCCTCAAAACCATTAGGGAGAGGAATCAATGGGGACAGAAAATCTGGATCCTTGGCAGGTTTACATCCATTTATGCACACAAATTTCTCTTGATGCCACTCAACTTGAACGTTATGCTCACTGCAAAGCTTGGCTGCCTTAAGGTACAAACATTCAGGTAACATGCCATACTTTTCTTCCAATGAGGCTTTAAGGCTCACTTTGCAACAAGAAGAGCGAGCAATAGACAGAATGTCCAGGTTATTAGGCCGTGGTTTTGTTTTATGAGTTCTGGAAAACAATATTTTTGCAAGGGCAGAGCACTGCGGTTCTGCTAATCTACCAAGATTTGAATTCTCCATAACATGAGGCTCTGCACTAATGATTTCAGCATCAATCAACTTTGATGCCTGGAGGCGTTTTTTCATAGTAGCAGTTGCCCGATTCCTAATCCTATATGACACTGCCCCCAGACCTTTCTTAAATCTAGGATGGCTAAGTCTCCCAGATTTTAGTTTATAAGCATAATAACGAACCCCTTTCTTTGGAGGACGAGAGCTAGCTAAACTTGGTCCCATGTGAGCAGCCTGGTGGTGGCGGCCAAGATCAGGCAGCAAATCAAATTTCAAGCCACAAAACCTGCAAATAAATTTTTGAACACTGCCTACATTCTCTGAATTATTCTCCAAAGAAGCTGAATTTCCGAGCTCAAGTTTCAGTGGAGGTTCCTCACCCGCAGATGGATTATGCTGTAGAGCAATCTTTGACAGCCTAAAATCAACAGGATGAGTGGACAGCACATGCAACCATAATTCCTCAGTATTGCCAAAATGGCTGCCACAGGAAATGCATCGTAGAAGCATGCACTGTTCGACAAATTGTACATGGTGCCTCTCCTGGACATGGGATTCCAAAACCTTCTTGTTAATAAATGAATCCAGGCAGATTGCACAAGCATAACCTCTAAACAACCGTTGTGCTTCCTTTTTATGATTCTCCATCCAGTGTGTTCCAAGCTGCTGGTCATCAAGAAATTCCACAGAGCACATTTTGCACTTAATAGTCTTGTCATCATCAAAGCTATCATTGATGGCCAATGGCAATGGAACAGGTTCTTCCATGAAAGATGACGAAGGTGTACCTTTATCACCAGTGAAACCCCATAAACTTTGCAGTCTCTCCTTTTCACTGTATACCAACTTCATTAACAATTCCCCAACTCTAAAGTCTTTTGATGCTTCAGAAAGGGCCCACTGAAGTTGGACATCCACAGGAACAGGGTTTCTTAGAGATAAAATACTTTTGAAGAGCTTGTAGAAAAGTTCACATGCTTGATGTAAATGCAATTTCTGCTCAAGTGAATCACAGTCTTTCAAAAGATCTACAAACACCTCTCTGGATACTATCCTACTCTTTCCATTTCTTGCACGCTTGAGCCAGCTTGGAAGGTGTTTATCACAGTATAATGAATGCCTCTTAGGACTTTCTTGACAAGGATCAAAACCATTATTGGAGTATAAGCCTATGCAATGCATTAATTCTGTGCCATCATGATCTTTACCAGAATGTTCAGGCTTCTCGATTAAGCTGTTTCCTCTGTGCAAGGCATCAGCCTCAATTACCGATACTGGTTCCACCTGCAAGGGACTTTCATTGTCTCCCACCAACACTATATCTCTGCATAATGTGGTTTCTGAACTCTGAATAATCTCCAGATGCTTCCTTTTCTGGGTGTGCTCTGGAGAATGGGAGCTATTATTTACATCACTTTTAGGTCTGTGTTTCTTGCAGAATGAGGAGCCATATAGCGACCGATGCTTACATCTAGTACCAAGCACGGTGGTACCTTCACACATTGGTGTATCAACAGCGGGTGTCGCCTCTATTTTGCTGAAGCTACCAGTAAAACGAGATGCCAAGTGCACACAACAATAAACATCCCCCTCATTTGCCCACCTCACACACTGCCTTCCTTTTGACTCTATGAACGCTGTGCACTGTCGGTTTTTACTCCCAGAATCTATGGATTTCTTAGCAACTGCTTCATTCACAGGTGTTAATTCCACTTCTTTAGGCTGAATGTGCAGAGTTGAGGTAGTCTTGACCTCTTCACTTGCTGTTGTTATTTCAACATTCTTGGTGTGAATGACTTCCGGATGCCTTGCTTCAACAACAATATTATTCCATCTGTCAGTCAAACTATTTGACGTGTCCATTGGTGTTGTTTCCTCTCTCTCATCTTCCTTTTTACAGTGTTGTGGCGTTGGTAAATTGACATCTACAGCATCTCGGTTACTAAAAAAATCAGAGTCAATTTCAACAGCCATAGTTTGATCCGACCCATTGCTTTGCACCATGGAGGCATGTGTATCTGCACGACGAACTTCAAGCTTGGCCCTCTTCCTGCTAACTTGTATATTTGTGTTTGAGAGACCATCACTGCTCCGTTGATTGACATCTCCAGCAGAAGATACCGGATGAGACGTCGAGAACCATTTCATAACTTCATGCTTCCAAGTTTTCCACTCAGAACCAAGTGTGGGCTGTACTGATGCATCTCCAAGAGACTTAACCTCATTCCATAGTATGGCATCATACAATTCCTGAAACAACAGCAAAGAGAAAAATTACTTGTCAACATGCACCATGCAACTGATGCATTAATGAACAGTCCGTGACCTAAAGGATCAAATTGACTATGCAATCCTAAGAACACTCTGCCCAGGAAAAAAAAAAAAGGTTCAGCAACTGATGCACAGGACCACTTGTTTGCGTATACAGAATGTTCGGGTTAGCAGTAAAACCTTTACTTCCAAACCTAAAGGTCAAGGGAAGAAGGTTCCTTTCCTTTCCTTTTCTTCTTTTAGGTGATAAGGGAGAGGCGGCAGTCAATTTTAGGTAACAGAAATTCTACAATGATGAGAAGACCACTTGTGAATTTCAATCAACATAACTATTTCACTATGCACTGATAATAACATAAACGGGCACGAATAGAGTGAGACATACTTCCTTTAGCAATTCAACGGATTCAGCACTATGTGCATTCTGACATTGTTGCACCCACGAATGAAGAGACTCTTGAAGCCACTCAGCATTTATATAGCACGGCAATATCATCTGTAGAGAATAGAAATATTACCATTTACATTTTTAATGCATGTAAAAGAAGAGAACAGTGGAGATAGAGATGGATTAGATGAAAGGTTACAGTGGAGATAACACAGTGGTTATGATATACAATATAGAGATAGATATAATTACAGGTAATAACAAGGCAAGACAACTGAAAACAAATGAATCTATTATACAGAAATAGAGATCTAGTAGAAATAATGCTATCAGAATTATTTCCTGTAATGATATCTATTTCTATTATAGATTCATTTTTTCAATTGTCTTGCCTTGTTATTTCCTGTAATGATATCAATTCCTATAGACTTGATTCCTATATATATTTATATATAAATTTTATTTTGAGAGATAATGATATATTATATCAAAAAGTGAATAAGCATGTGGAATGTTTTTATTTTATTTTTTCGTTCTTTTGGCTATTAAGAGTGGATAGATTTAGAGGAGGGATATTTAAAAAAAAAAAAAAAGATTTTTCATAAAATTCTTATCTGACATAATTATCCTTTCATTCTTTTATTTTAATTTAATAACTTGGGTTTTTCGTAGTTTCACCAACTAAGTAGATGTCATGAACCAATGAGGAACTCTATATATGATATAGATGTCAAGTAAAGGATTTACAGTTTGAAGTTTCAAAAGCATTTTTCCAAGATCAGAGTAACCATTGCAGCGTGAAGCCTCCATAGCGAAATCCTTCCAGACAACCACATTACGTGCTGCTTCAATCAAAGCCTACACAAATAGGAATAGAATTCTGGTAAGAATAGAGCTGAGGAATTGAGGAAATATATTAAATACACAAGAATTATAAAGATGAAAAAGAAAACAATACCTCAACATGGAACTGATCAATTATATTCAGCATGCCAACAGCTAGCTTTTGCTGTATGTACCGCCTAGCAACGGTCAAATCTCTAACCATTTTAAGTCCAACTTTATGACTCCGATATGCAATAGGCTGAGGGAACTCACTAATGGATCGGACAAGTAACATGTCTGCCCAAGAATAATTCCTCGTGTGAGGGAAAAATATCACAAAATACTGCTTTCGATCATGGGTCGGTTTTGCTTTTAAAGTTGATAATGGCCAGTCAGCCCTTGCACATCTGATTCCAGCCTGCCATTTTCCTCTCCACTATACTTGGAGAAACAAAAGAGTATCATATGTAAATAAATTTAGCATGCATCCTTATCTTCTAGAAAATTGCAAATAATAAAATGGTAGCAAACTATTTCTAGAAAATGAGAGAAAAAAAAAACAATATACATATATTAATAGGAGACCACATAAAGGAATTATCAAGGGAATTTAAGAGGTCAAATGGATAATCCATAAAGCACACAAATAAATCATTTCCAAGACAATAAATGTAGAGCATGTCGTGAGAGAACGTGATAGAAACTGTTGCTGTAATGCAAGTCAAAACCATAACATTATATGAAATCTGGCATTTCAAGGAAGTGAAAGCTAAAAGAAGAAATGCTACCTTGACCCATAATGCAACAGATTCATCATGCTCTAACCACTTAGGCTCTGAAAGAGACAACTCTCCCTCCCTGTTGTTGATTGGTGATTCACTCTCGATGGTGTTAACGAGGACATGAGAGTTTTCAGAGGTCAAATAAGGTCCAGTGCAACAATTCTGAGCATTCAAATCATCATATTCATCATCATGTGATCCGCAAGATAATCTTTGGCCTTCTGCCTGACAATCATAATATGAAGATCCACTATGATGGTCCTCTGAAATTGGTAATTCAACCCTTGTACCTTGACCTTCATCCTGTCTTCCTTCTTGATTCCCTTCATTAGTCAGTAATAAGTCATCCATCCTACTATCTGCCACTTGAACTTGTTTCTTCTGTTCCAAGCAATTAGATTCTCGGTCATAAGTAAAAGTTGCTTCTGGACTCAGTTGAGCACAATCAGAATCCGCAACATACTGAACACCAGAGCAGGGCAGCACTTCCATGATACAACCTGGAATCTCTAAAGCAGTATAATGTGCATATAAACATTGATTATCCCCCAAAATCACTTTACTGTCCAAACAAAGTTCAATCCAGGCAAGAGTAAGATGCTGCAAAAGAAACCTTGTCAAAATATATACTGAAAATTGAATATACATATGTATATATGTATGTATGGATGACATAGTCTATGTAGGACTGAAAGAAAGACAGAACAAAGATACCAATTACACTTGAACATGAACACGTAAAAAGCACATATATGCATGCATGAATGTGCTTCATGCAATGTAAAATGGACATAGGGCTTGATGTTTCATTTATGCAAACATATAAATTGGGGTCAAATGACCAGCTCAACAAGGTCATAATCACTGCACTATTTACGACTTTAAATAACATAACTTCTTCCATGTTGCTTAACCTAAAGGTCTTTCGTCAGCATTGGATTCATTAGCTCTAACTCCTTTTTCCAGAAACTTATAAATTTCTAAAACACCCTGGATCAAGAACAAAATTCATAGCCAATTTTTAATCAATCCGTTCATAATTTTAATCGCATTTCTTGAACAAAGTTGCACTCTTTTTATCATTATCAGTCATTTCATTCTGTTTCTAAAGAAATAAGTTTAACAAAGTGCTAATCTTTTCTATAAATTTTTTAAAAAAAAAAAGGATAAACCCTTTTATTAGGTAAAGAAAAATCAACCAATTGCTTCAATATGAGAATCAAATTGAAAGCCATCAAAAAGGAAAAAGCTTTCAAGGAACTTCAAAGATACCTTAGTTTAATAATGTATTAATTAGTAATATAAAACCCATTTAGTTAATTTATCAAAGCGTAAGGTTCCTGGAACAATCTATGCTATTTCTCCGTAGAAAAACTTCACTAAGGCTAGCTAGACCCCAGATCTTAAAATGCATCTCAAAAACCAAAATTTCCAAGAGAAAAGGTCCAAACCAACAAAACCCAGAAACAAAAACGCCACAAAACCCTAACATAATCAGCAAATTTCATCCTTCATTAATTTGGTAGTAACAATAATAATAACCCCCCCAAAAGAAAATATTTCCTTTCATTAGATTCACATTCTGTAAGAACCCACCATGGCCTAGACATATCATCAAAATGTTGACTAACATTCTAGGTGTGTCCAAATTCCAGATGATACAAGTAAACACATACACATATACATGATCCCCAAATCATAAAACAAGTATCTAAGAACGTAAGAACAATTAATATCCTGAAATTTTGGCTAAAATTGCAAGAAAAAAATAAAAGGGTTCATTACTTTTAAGATAATGGGTTAGTTCCCCAGGGAGATGGGGGAGTTTAGGTAAGTAAACAATACGCATAACAAAGAGCAGCTGCTAGGTCACAGAAGAGGGGTAAAGAATTAGAAATTGACTGCAAAAATGTTACATAAACATACTAATATCCATAACTTAGGAGATAAAGAAAAAAAAAGGGGGGGTGGCTAATGTATTTTTACCTTCTACATAAAAAAGTGTTAAATGGATGATCACCCAATGTTTATTTTCCATGGTTGTTGGTTTTTTGGTTAGGCAAATGAGATTCGAGAAAAGGGTTTCATTCTTTTTAGAAAGGGGAATTGGGTGTTGATGAGGTTATACATATAAATATATATATATATATATATGTGGTTCATGAGTCGTGATATAGAGGGGAATTGGGCATTGTCCCCGTGGCCAAAATCAAAACTAACATGAAAACAACAACAAAGGGAAACACATGTAAACAGATAACAATAAGACCCTTACCTAATCTCAAACAGGTTTTTGGTCTGTATACGGCCCTTTGCTTGTGTTCTGGTTCAGTAATTTTATCATACAATGAGGGGTCAAAATCCAAAAAACTAGACTTCGGGGTTTTTTCTTTCTTGGACTTGACTTTGGGTGTTGTTTTAAAACTTTAAAAAAGTATATAAAATTGGTTTAATGGTGGAAGGGCATAGAGATTTGCGATAAATTGGTAAAGATAGAGAAAATTTTGATGAGATTTGAGAAAGCAAGAGAGAGAGAGAGAGAGATCAGATTTGGTTTTCAATTTATTAATTGATGTGCGAAATTGTGGTGCGTCTCTTATGTTTTTGGTTACCGTGAGAAGTCTATTTATGGTCGAATTTTATAAAAGGTCCTTGTACTATGTAGTTTTGATTGATTTAATTCTTATTATCTTTTTATTTTTTCTGTCAAATCTGATCTTTTAGGGTAAATTATCTCCAAAGTCACTAAACTATTAGTAAGTTTACGTTTTGGTCACTCAACTTCAAAAAGTTACAAAATGATCACTGAATTATTGAATGTTTACATTTAAGTCATTAAACCATTCAAAAGTTTTGTAAATTACTTAAGTCATTTACAAACTTTGTTTTGAATTTCTAACACTAGAAAATAACTTTAGATGTGATCAAGGTGATCTTTTGCAAAATTTGATTAAGGGAATTTTAGAATTTTATTTTGTTATATCAAAACATTTAATTATTAAGGAATTTTAAAATTTTATTTTGTTATATCAAAACATTTAAAAATCAAAGCTAACACATTTTAAGGGAAAAGTCATTTTTTTAAAATAAAACTTATTTTTCCTTTAACATAAATCATTTTTATTAATCAAGCTATTTTTCATAAAACAAACATAAAAAATATTAAAAATGCAAAAAAAATATTTTTTGTAAGTCATTTTCCATAAAAGAGACAAATGTCCATTTATCGTGCTTTTATGAGGATATATCAATGAAAATTGAGATTAAATCGTGAGTTGTATATTTTATGATACTAGTAATGAACCCAATGGACCGTTAGGCCATTTAATATGAAATTTCACTGGTCAACACTTAATACTTTTTAACCTTTTGATTTTGCACTTTATTTTTAATTATGGTTTTAATTTTTAAAGATTTTATTTTATTAGGTTTAAATTAAAAATACAATTAATGTTTGCCGTTAAAATGTTGATGTGAACTTTTTAAAAAAATAATGTTAATCAAGCGCTCGGTTGATATATAATCTAAAGAAGATTAATTTATAGGTTATTGAAGGTAATTTTTTCAAAATTTATATGATAAATTTAACGTGAAAGTTTACCATTTTACCAATAAAAGCTCATTTTCAACTTTATTTACGGAAATGGGTCACTTTTTTATTATTTATCGGAAAGGGCCGAAAACTGTAAAATGCGTCCACGTAGGAGCGTTTTAGGGGGAAATTCCAACAAAACGCGCCCTTGAGGGGGCGATTTTGCCATGTCAGCACAAAACGCGCTGACGTGGACGTGCTTTGCTAACGTGGCAAAATTGCTCCCTTAGGGACGCGTTTTAGCCCTTGTTTTTCTAAGATTAGGGCTATTTGCATGTTTAGTGCCTAGGGTTTGTAGGTTTAGGGTTTTAAGGTTGTAGTGTTATTGTATTGTTAAAATAATTTAGGGTTTTATTTATTTAAGGTTTTAAGAATTTTAGAAAATAAACCAGGGTTTAGAATTTTTTTTAAATTAATTAAATTAGGCTTTAAGGGTTTTAAATAAATTAATTAAATTAGGGTTTAGGGGTTTTAAATAAATTAATTAAATTAGGGTTTATTTTTTAAAATAATTTTGTGTTTAGCTTTTAGTGTTTTTGTAAAAGGGTTTAGGTTAAGGGTTTAGAGGGGTTTATATTGACAATAAGGATTTTGTTTTTTTTTCTACAGTAGTTTTAGAAAAATTGATTTTGAGAAGACGGTTCTGAAAAGATAATATCAAAAACGGGTTTTTTACCCAAATATATTAAATAATTTTAAATACGTAAATAGGTTGTCAGCTAGATTAATTACCGAATGGTATATTTTTTTAATCGCGCCTATCTGACAAGCGCGAATCAATTTTTTATATTATTTTTTTAATATCGCCTATCTGATAGGCGCGAATCAATTTTTTATATTAATTTTTTTTGTTTAATAAAATATTATTAATTTTTTTCCCAGATCAGTATATAACCCAGATATAGATACGAGGCGCGACTAGTTGAGCCTATTTCAGAGGCGCGACTAGTTGAGCCTATCTGGCAGGCACGACTAGTTGTGCCTAACTCAGAGGCGCGAATGGTGGGGCCCATTGCTGCTTATTTTTTCCCCTATATATACCCCTGAAAATTAAATAAGCACAGACATAAATTTTAGCAGAACGGAAATAAGAAGATAGGGAGAAGAAAAAAAAGAAAGGAAAACAAGAAGGATAAGGTATTTTGATTTATTTCTTTTTAAATGGAATGTAGAGTCTTGTTAGTAATTTTATTATTTGAAAGCTATTTTGTTAGGTTATTAATTTTGTTAGCTTCTCAATGAAAAATTTTGCATTAAAAATTTTATGTAATTTTTTTGCATTTCGAAACTGTTTTAAGAATTTTAAATTTTTTTAACAGATCTAGTATTGAAGATGGAGAATCAGTTTTTTGTATGCGTTTATTTCGATGGAGAAATTTTGACAACAGCCGTAGGATGTATATTTGAATGTCGCAAACAAGTAGCAATGAGATTTAATAGAAATATCTTGTTTGATGATATAAAGGAAAAAATTAGTGAAAAAATTTATAGACGTTGTAGGAGAAAGATATCAAAACTTTTCTACAAGTTTCCAGTTTCGACGGATCCAATAAAATTTACCGAAATGGAACTTGTAGACGATGAAGACGTGGAGACAATGGTCGCTCTTTATTGTGGGACTCGGAGCAACCAAAATGCACCGATTCAGTTATTTGCTGAGTTAGCTGGTGTGGAGGCAACTGAAGATCCCACTCCATTAGGTGAAGAAGATGGAGTTCAAGAGTTGTGTATGGTGGTTCCGGTATCGTATGTTGATAGTCAATCAACTATACACGAGATTGTTATTGATCTTAATGTTGCACCCGAGACTGATGTGGTTGGTGATGATGTATACTATAGTAGTGATCCTGTTGATCACGAAGTCGATAGTGAGAGTGATCCCGACGTGGACGAAGTCTCAGATGATATTGACGACGAAGGCGTGAATGAGGATGAAAACGTTAACGCGTCTTCAGTTGGAAACCAGATTCGTCGTATTGTGATACACAATAATCCTAGGGCACACATGTCTCGGATAGACCCCGATGCGGCGCGAATAGCTGAGTTTTCGGAGTATCCTGAAATACTGCTTGCTCACTGGATGGCCGTATATTCTGATCCTGAAGAGTTGTTTGTGGGCCAAAGATTCGAAAGTAAGAAAGAATGCGTATTTGTCATTAAGCGGTATAGCATGAATATATCAGAAGACTACAAAGTCGTCGTGTCTAAACCAACATTATATATTGGAGAGTGTTGGAGATCGGCAGAAGGCTGCAATTGGCGGATACGAGCTGCATTAATCCAGAAGTCACAGATGTGAGATATACAAAAATTTGTTGAGCCTCACACATGCACTTCAACACGTATGACAGAAGATCATTGAAAACTTGACTCCAAAACTATCTGTACGTGCATCATGCCAATGGTGAAAGACATGCTGACCATTAAAGTTTCAGTACTGATTGCCGAAATACATGCACGATTCCAGTATCAAGTATCATACCGGAAGGCATAGATAGCTAAACAGATGGCAATGGAGTAATTGTACGGAGATTTTGATGCATCGTATAATGTGTTACAGGGATGGATAGCCGCTATGAGGGAACACAGATCGGGGACTGTCATTGAGTTGCAGACACGACCTTATTACAGGCCGGATGACCAACTACAATCGAGAAAAAGAATTTTCCATCGGATGTTCTAGACGTTTGATCCATGTATGCGCACATTTCCCCACCGTAAATCATTTGTGCAAGTAGATGGAACCTGACTATATGGAAAATACACACAGATCCTACTTCTTGTGGTTGCTCAAGATGAAAACAGGAACGTGCTCCTGATAGAATTTTCCATCGTCGATAAGGAGAACATGAAATCATGGGAGTTCTTCCTTACCAATCTACAGAGGTATGTTATTAGCAACGATAATATTTGTATCATCTCTGATAGAGGGAAATGATTAATTGCAGCCATTAGGCGTTTCGGTGTACTATGGAGATCCGTTTACTACATCCAGCACATTGCGACTAACTTCCAACGAGATTATAAGAATGCAGACTGGAAGAGACAAGTTGTGAGAATGGGTAAAGAATTACCTTATCTTTTCAATATAAGTTTTAATGTTTTAGAACAATACTGTAACTTATATTTTCTTAATACATATGCAGCTCACGAGCTAGAACCACACATTTTTCGCCAAAGAATGGCTCGACTTGAGAGTGACATGGAGGGTCAAATGAACACATCTTTCCGACAGTGGTTGGGTACCATGGAGCTGTGACAATGGGCTCAAAGTTTTGACGATGGCTTTCGTTATGGTCAAATGACCACAAACTTGGTAGAGGAAATCAACGCTGTGTTATTAAAAACACGACATCTTCTAATTTCATCTGTCTTCTCAGCTACGTTCTACAGGTTGGCTACCTTGATGCCAAGAATGGGTCAACAACAAGTCAACCAGATGGAGGTAGGACATGTGTTTGTTGAAGATGTTAAGGATGCAATGATTGCAAACCGTCGGATGGCGAGGTCGATGACAGTAGAAGTATATTCACGACGAATAAAACGTCTCGAGTTACAGAGACCATCGGTCGTCAACTCGGTATACCATTTAGGTCCTACGGAGTTGATCTCCGAAACAGACGGTGCGACTGTAGGAGGTTTCAAACACTTCATTATCCATATGCACATATCGTGGCAGCTTGTGCTAAAGTTGTGCTCAATGTAGAACAATTTATCGATGAAGTGTACACCATTGGACGCACACTGCGTGTATGGGAAAACGAGTTCCCCGTGCTTCCTGACCTATATACTTGGGATGTACCTCCAACGACCTTCGAGCTTGTCCCAGACAAAGGGTTGCATAGGAACCCGAAAGGTCACCCGCAATCATCCAAAATCCATAACGAAATAGACATTAGGAAGAAATCCAACGAGAAGCTGTATGGCATATGCAGATTAGCCGATCATAATCGGAGTAAATGCCCGCTCCTAAACTACCATGTTGGACAATCGTCTCAATCGAGTAGAAATTGAGATGTAATTCATTACATGTTGAGAGGATTGAATCACAAATTTGTCTACAATTTGTTGCAGTTAATCTAATTTGAAATTGCAAAATAAAAAAAAAACCATAAAATTTAACTAAGTAAAAAGGCAAAAAAATCATTATATAAATACAAAGTTGACCATTTAAATTGCAAAAAATTAAATTAAATTGATAAATAAAATGCCAAAAAAATTCATTACATAAATATGAAGTTATTTATATTACAAAACCCCATAAAATTGATGGTTTGATGGTGTGGTTCTAGGGGTATATTTTTGTGGAGCTTGATGTTCACATTGCGGGTGATTACAGTGATCAACGTTCTCATCATCCGTATGTAGGGGTGATGAAAAATCATATGTCTCAAATGCCATCGATGAACTTCAGCTGAGAGGAGTGGAGTACGGCGGTGAATACGAGCCGAAAGGAGCGGAGTACTGATGTGGATACAAGCCCGGGAAATAGTCATCACCCCTAAATATGGATGATAAGAACTATCCCTAGAATGTAGTTCCGTCTCTGTCTCTGCCTCCGACTCCAGCTCTGGCTCTGGCTCTGGTGCATGATGCGGATCTGGAAAGGGTTGCTCAATTCGTGTCGTATACAGAGAGACTACCATCGACCGCCCACCAAATAGAAATGCTTTCCCTATCTCACAAAACTACTGTATGTACTCTAACGAGTGCTGCAAATCCAAAGCACGATCCAGCTGAGGTACCCTCCCCAATCGGTTGTTCCATATCATAATATATTCTTCATGCACTTCTCCCCAATCATTTCCATACCTCCTCCTCCTGGTCATCCCATGGATCTCCCCTAATTGTACTGGCAGTGTCGGGATATACTGTATGCAACCGAACTGCCGGAGTACTCGATTGCCATGATACCACTCTACTACCTGAAAATTGATAACGGGTGCGTTAATGCACCATAGGTTTGAGTGGACTTGGGAAGATGAGGGGATAACTGCCATAATTTCTAGAACAGAATACGACATCCAAATGAACTGCACAGTTAATAACATTGTTATATTAATGCGGGTCGAGTGAGATAAAATAATAAAATTAAGTTTATATTGGAAAAACTTACCCCTTTTCCAGCATGATTATTAATCATCAGACGGTATATCAGAACCGTGTATGACCTCCCGATACCCGGATTAGTACTTCATCTACGAAAACAAATTGTTAGAACAATATAATCTGAAAAAAGTCAACTAATTCTTATAATGAGTAAAAATTCATCACCTATTAACGAGTGGAAATATATATGATTAGTGACTAATGGATGCCAAGAATAGCATCCGGTAAAGTGCCCACGACTGCAGCAGTATGAAGCATCCGCCTATGTCCATCGCAGAAGGATCTGTTGTCCGAAAAAGTTCGCGATACAGCATGGCTAAAACTGCGGACCCCCAACTATATGAACGGGTGTTATGCAAATTGGATAATAATGGTAAGTACATCAAGTGGATTGTATTTCCGTTTGCATCCGGCATGAGTACACCCCCTATAAGGTGTATAATGTAAGCTCGAACGGCTTGCATCACCTCCCATTTATTGGTAGTACTCGTCAAATGCTCAAAATTGGCCTTTAGCCATGAAAATCTCAAACTGGTAAATTTCCCCTCACTTGGCGAGCGTCCAAGTAATTCATAGCAAATGGTAGCCGGCCTAGAGATTGAACTTACACCCGTAACCGCATTCCCGTCGATGGGAAGCCCAAGCTATAGTGCAACATCCTCTAGAGTGACAGTACACTCCCCGTACGGCAAATGAAATACGTGGGTCTCTGGACGCCATCGCTCGACTAAAGCGGAAATCAAGTCGTATCACAGATCAAAAGTCCGGATCAATGCCGCTGATCTGAACCCGGCTAACTCTAAGTATGGTATTAGGCGTTCATTTGGCAGAAACCCTACACTATTAACACGGCCCCTCAATACGCGGTACGGACCCTGACATTATTAAATTAGCAAAATAGTTAATACAATATAATTTAATTTAGCAAATAACAAGAGTATCAAATAAAAATTTTATTATCATCTTATTAATAGTACTTGATATGTGATTATTATTATTATTATTATTATTATTATTATTATTATTATTATTATTAATAAAAGAACTCATTTCTTTGCAAATCTGCAATTAAAAAATGAATTCATTTAATTTGTTTCAAAAATACAATAAATTATTTCAAATTTCAAAAACAAAACACGGTAAATATCTAATAATTTCCCATAATTTACCTACAATAAAAATTTTATGTTAGATTACAAAAATAATATAATTAAAATTAATATAAACTATGTAAACATAAAAACATACTAATTAAAAAATAAAAATAGAAATAGATACATACCGAGTAGTTTATTTCAAGCAACCTATAAAATTATATAACAAAAATTTAATCAACATTTTAATAAATCAATAAAAATTGTTAAATAAATAAAAATCAAATAAAATTACATTATATAAAAATTACATTATATAAAATTACATTATATAAAAATATTCATATCCTATATTTTTCACACACCAAAACTCTACTCCCTTGCTCAAAATAAGAATATAAATTATGAGTTTTGGGAAACGCTTTTAATTGATACTATTAATGTATTATTATCAATTTTTTAATTTTTTAAGTTGCTGTTAAGTATTGGTATGTTAATAATTGATTTATATTCTTCAATATTTCTACAATCATTTTTTATAAAAATAATTTTAAAGTATATAAATTTATGAAAAGAGTCAGTTATGATTAAACTTTGACAAATTGATATCCAAGTTGATATAAAAAAATTAAATGAGTTAACAACAACTATATGATTAAAAGAGTCATTATGATTAAACTTTTAATGAAATGATTTTTAATTTTTTATAAACTTATATGTTAAACTCACCAAATACTAAACTAAACACAACAATTTATAACATAATCCTAAATTACTAACAAATTAATTTTAAAATAATTATAAAAAGCAAAAAAATTACATTCATACAAAATACTAATCCAAAACTATAAAAACAACATAAATAATTTATAATTAATAATTAATAACAAAAAAATCACAATATCTTAATTAAACTCTTTAAATTATAAATAAAATTATTTATTAAAATAATACATTACCTTTTTTTTTCTTCTCCTTTCTCTCTTTTCTTTCTCTCTTCCGGTGGATACATGGGGTTTTGGGGACCATGCTTATAAGGTCCCCCATTTGTAACTTTTTCCCATTGAAGGGACAGCAGCCTGGTGGAAGGGATAGCAGCATGGTGGTGCAAAGAACAATTTATAACAATGGGAGAGGGCATTCGCGCCTACCTTTAAGGTGCGATTAGTCGCGCCTATCTGACAGGCGTGACCCGTTTTTTACCCGTATTTTGACCTGTTGATCGTTTTTTTACCTGTATTTATATTTAAATATTTTTAATAAAAATAAAAAAATTAATATTTTATTTAAACCAAAAAATTAATATAAAAAATTGATTCGCGCCTGTCAGATAGGCGCGATTAAAAAAATATACCATTTCGGTAATTAATCTAGCTGACAACCTATTTACGTACTTAAAATTTTTTAAATATTTTTGGGTAAAAAAACCCTATCAAAAACGCTTTAAGTAGGATGCACTGTCAGCAAAATTACTGAAAAAAGCTCCCACATGGACGCTCTTTTTCTACAGTAGTTCCTAAAAAATAATTTTGAGAAAATGGTTCTAAAAAAATAGTGTCAAAAACGCTTTAAGCAGGATGCACTATCAGCAAAATTACTGAAAAAAGGTCTCACGTGAACACTTTTTTCTATAGTAGTTCTTGAAAAAATAATTTTGAGAAGACGGTTCTGAAAAAATAGTGTCAAAAACGCTTTAAGCAAGATGCACTGTCAGTAAAATTACTTAAAAAAACTCCCACGTGGATGCTCTTTTTCTACATTAGTTCTTGCTTGGCCTTAGGCTATAAATGAGTCAAATTTCATTCTCATGTTGCATAAGTTACAGCAAGAAAAATTAAAGAGGCTTAGCAGAATAGAAATTGAAGATGAGTGAAAGTATTAGTGCTGTTATTTACTATAATAGTGAAGTCCATGACACCAAGAACGGCGTTGTTTTTTATCAGAGAATACAACATGACTGGTTTTTAACCAGAACATAGATTTGACAGAACTTTGTAAAAGACTTAGGCGCAAAATCTTTGGAACGACGCCAATGAGAGTTTCGTCTATTAAGTATCGATTTTGTGCTTCAGTTGATCCCGTAACATATGACTCATTTGATATCAAAGGTGATCGTAGCTTGGAGGCGATGGTGCAGACTCATCTCGCTAGTAAATCACCCTATCTTGAGTTATATGTACAATTTTTATCGCCAAATGAAGCATTTGCGACTTCAACATCTACTGCTGTTCGAGAGGAATACACGATCCCTATCCGACACTCCATTGGTGGGAGGTAGAACACGGAAGCACCCGTGTTTGGTGGCAGTATGGAATACACAAATTCTGTACGACACTCGGTTAGTGGATGGGATATACACCTTAATGGGTCGATGTTCGATGCTGGAAATACATACTAGGGAATGACATCAACTTTTAGTGGTTGGCAATCCACATCTGATTGGGGACGTTACGAAACGTCCACAAGAAGGGACAATGTACTCCTTACGACATCCACTAGCGAGGGGACCTCATACATTGCAAATGATGATGGGTTGGATGATGAATCCGATATGGATCCGCCTCAAGAGCCCAACCCTGATAGCGCAGAAGTTGCATTATTTTCTAAACTGAAGCCTGTTCCAACCGAACTTGTAGACGGTGAAGGGGGTTCAGATGAAAAAGAAGAAGATCCGCAATTCAGGGTGTACTCACCTCCAGCCAACATGCATAATGTCGATCTAACGGCAGATGATGCATTAGAGTTTCCAGATCTACCATATAAAATGCGTGACCGTACAAGTTCGTCATTGGATTCGGGTGAATTGGAAGTTGGTAAGGAGTTTTCCAATAAGGATAGTTTTCTTGGTGTATTGAAACAACATAGCATCATGAACGGGGTTAACTACCATGTGGTTAAATCCAAATCCGAGAAGTTCTATGCCAAGTGTACAGTGTAAGACAATACATGTTCATGGAAAATCATGGCTTCGGTTAGTAAAAAGACAAGCTTGTGGGAGATAAAAAAGTAAAAAAGTCTATATACTCGTGTTATCGGTATAGTATCACTGGGTGTTTAGGGTTTTTGAATAATACTGGTATTACTTAATGTTGCATTATTTAACGTACTTCGTTGACAGATGTTTCACAATATCATCCCAAGATGGATTCAGATATGATAGCTAGCTTAATACTACCGATTGTGATGGCGGATCCTAAGACTTCTATGTCGGTCTTAATTACCAATATTGGTAGCCAATTGAGGTACACTCCCTCTTACTGCAAGGCTTGGATAACTAAGCAGAAGGTGTTGGAAAATATGCATAGTGGGTGAGACACTTCATATAATGAGGTGTGGCAGTGGTGTTAGGTGCTGGAGAGGTACGTCCCAAGTTGCGTAACAGACCTTGAAACTGGCCCTGCGTACTACGACGACTACTTCCTCCGTGGATGCCAAGTGTTCCAACATCTATTCTAGATCTTTAAGCAATGTCTGGATGCATTTGTGTATTGTAAGCCATTGATACAAATTAACAGTACCTTTATGTATGGTAGATATACCTATCGGCTATTGCTAGCTGTGGCACAAGATAACAGTGGGAGAATCCTTCCAATTGTGTTTGCAATAACACCGGGGGAGTCAGGTGATGACTGAGATTTCTTTCTTTCTAGGTTAAGGAGGCATGTCTGCGCCCAACCTGATATCTGCGTTATATCAGATCGATGCACTGGAATACTAGCAGCAATTGAGTGATAGAGAAGCCTATGGGATCGCACATACCATCGGTATTATCTAAGGTACATTGTGTCCAACTACTATGGGTAATATCGGTCTACCGCTGAACGACGACAAGTAACCAACATGGGTATTTAATCTCTATTAATATAATCTCGTTTGTAATATTCAATTTATTCTGAATAGAAGTGTTATGTAATTTTCGTTATCAACTTATATTAACAAGGTACGAGATCAATAAAGACCATTTTCATGAGATGTTAGCGATTTTGCGGTCAGTTAACGATCAATGCGCAAACTACCTTTATAACATACCTTTCAATCAGTAGACACAAGCATACGACGGTGGCCTACGATATGGTCATATGACCTCAAACCTGGTCATATGAACACACTGATGAATTTCGGGTCCAACTTGCACCCCCGACCTATATTAGCCACGTGCCAAAAACTCGCTTCCCTGAAGTAATTTTCTATCAAAGATGATGGAGGGCTAGACATATTACAAATATAACACTATAACACCCGATCTACAGGCTGTTATAAAAAATTATAAAATTTAATTTAATTAAAATTACATAAATAAAAAATATTAAATAATATTCAAAAATTAAAATTAACCCTTACCATTTTTATTTGTTCGACAGAGATATGTTTATAATCGAGACGAATTAATTCCCCGGCCATTCCTAACACGATCAAATATTTTTGAAATTATAAAAAAATAATACTAATTTAGAAAAAAATTAAAGGAAATAATTAATTAAAGAGAGCTTTGAGAAATTTAAGGAGAAATTTGAGAGCTTTTTTGAGAAATTTGGAAGAAATGTTGTATGAAAAAAATAGGAGGGGGGTTTTGTAGTTTTTTTATTACCATTGGACTCCCCAACGGTCAAAATTTTAAATGACCGTTGGTAAAAAACATGGGCTAAAACGCATCCCTGAGGGAGAGATTTTGCCATGTCAGCAAAGCGCGTCCACGACAGCGCGTTTTATGCTGAGATAGCAAAATCGCTCCCTTAGGGACGCATTTTGTTGGAATTTCCCCCTAAAACACTCCTATGTAGACGCGTTTTAGAGTTTTCGGCCCATTCCGGTAAATAAATAAAAAAGTGGCCCATTTCCGTAAATAAAATTAGAAATAGACCTTTATTGGTAAAATAGTCGTGAAAGTTAATAACTGGTATAATTATTTTCTTTCATAGAGTAAAGAAATTCTTATTAAATATGATGTACTGTCAATTCCTACTTATGCCATATCCTGTTTTCTCCTTCCTAAAGCTTTGTGTGATCAGTTCAGCTCCGTTATGGGCAAGTATTGGCAGCAAAAAGGGCCTCCTAAATGAGGTAATCACTGGGTGCAATGGTCTAAGCTTTATGTTCCTAAATTGTTTAGTAGGCTTGGATTTGGTGTCATGGCTTGGTTTAAAATTCCTTTACTTGCTAAACAATGAAGAATTATGATTAATCCGGATTTTTTATTCTCAATTTTTCAAAGTTAAGTATTTTCTTGATTCTATTTTTTTAAGTTCTTCATTAAGTAATAATCTGTGTCTTACCTTTTGTCTCATGTTTATATTGTAGGGACATCGTAGTCCAGTTATTTTGAAAAATTATCTTTAAACCCGATCAATCAATAAGGAAACATCATTAGTTGTTGTCTATAGAAAACTAAACTAGAAGTTATGGCTCAATCGATTGAGACTATTCCACTATGTCATTTACAACATTGTTCCAACCAAAGTAATCAATTTCGCATCGGTTTTGACGTATCTAGTGATGTTCATCATTCTAGTAGTAAACTAAACATCCAACTCTCTTGTTGCATGGTAACACCTCATCTAAAATAATAGCCAACGGACAATGACCTACACCTTGGTTGCTGTTCTAGTTCTAGCCATTTGCCACCATACAACCTGGGGGCTGAACCAGCAATGAGCCCCGGCACCACGGCTGCACCAGCAGTGCTGCCACGTGCAGCCGGAGAAAACCTGGAAGCCCACAACCAAGCAAGAGCTGCGGTAGGGGTCGGACCTCTCAAGTGGAGCAAGCAACCGCAAGGTACCAAAGTAACAAAATGGTTTATTGGTTTGCAAGCATGACAAATCATAAGTACGGAGCAGACCAGCTATGGGGTAGCAGAGCCACTACGTCACATGGTGGTTGAGACATGGGTGAAAGAGAAGGGTTACTATGATTATGCCACCAACACTAGAACCAATTTTGTTTCCATTTGCTTTCGATTCATGTGCTTAAAACTTTTGGGGTTTTATGGTTGATGTGAAAATCGGAATCTGAGACTGAGAGTTTTAATTGTTGTGCTTTCCGCTTAATTGTCAAAAACAGGAATGGCAGGCTTAGTGGGCTGCAGTAATGGGCCTCCATTGTGTTCTTTGTGATTCAGAAAGGGGAATTGAGGTTCTAAACAACAGATGTGGATTCTGTTTGTTTCTGGGGCTTAATGATCCATGTTTCTGTTTGTTTCTCGAGAAAATTTGCTTACAAATTTCTCAAGGAAACTGCAAGTTTTGACATGTCAGTAAGGATATAACCTTGTCTTACACATCTCACGTTCAATCAACGAGTATCAGAGATTAAACAATAGGAAGAATTGTTCAAACTTTATACAACAGAGAGCAAAAACTACAGAGATTAGAGAATGTCACAAATAAGGCTGAGACACTATTACCAGAAAAAGGCAATCCATGCATTAAAAAAAACTGCTAAATAACATTCCTAGGCTAAGCTATCAACCTATGAACCACGATGGGAACATCAAAGGGGGAAAAATTCGATGGCAAGCTCTGCCCAAAAGCAGACTTAGCCACTCGAGATAGAAGAAAAAGAATTGGGAGATTGAAGAGAGGTTAAAAAGAGATGAGTAAATACGTTGCATGCTTTCATCCCATTTCGAAAGAACTACAATAGGTACAATCTGGCTTGGTTGAAAATTCTGTTGTACTCCAATTGATAGTGGTTCGGCAGTTTACAGTGGCCCTAGTGCAAGAACCACCAGATAAAAATATAGAACTGTTAGAAGCAAGCAAGAGTGCCAGATTTAGTCCCATGATTGGTTTGGAAGTAAATCTCCTATTATGTTAGAGCTTGGTATCCGCATTTGTGAACTCGAAAAGAAAAATTTAGACGCCATAGAGATCCCATTATGCTCACTGAGGGTTTAGTAAAGGCGGCCCCGACATGTAGAAGCTCCACATTGACATGGATATCCTTGTCCAGGAAGCAGTTCATATTGATAGTCAAGAGTCAGCTCTTCACCTACAGATATCTGCAAAATTGTGAAATGAAAGGCTGGCTAGGTTCAATACATTTATAACACTGGAACAATAAATACTTAATGGTTTTATATATACATATATATATTTTTTGAGACTAGCCACTCAATTAAACTCAGCCACCTAAACCACATCTTATTCCACAAACCATTTTCAACAATAGATCATCCAAGATTCCATATATGCAACAGATTTGTACTCTATATTTTTTAGATGCGCTTACATCTTGACTGGCATAGAGACCAATGTGAGCTCGGTGACAATCCATGCTGTCCACAAGAACTTGACGATTCACAAGATTTGGCGAGCAGCTGAGAAGAATTCAAGGAAAGAAAGCGAAGAAATAATCATGAGTGCATCAATAGGAATTTGGGATTTCAAAAGTAGAGATTTGGTATCACTTTTTAAATACAGCAAGTTGAGCTGAACCACTTGGCTAAACTAATTACTCCAAAGATGTCGTAAGTGCTAAAGACCCTATTACATATAATTAGAAAAGGGTGAACGTATTTAAAATCTCAGGATCTTCAGTTACACAATTTTTATGGCCAAGTTATAATTTGGAAATGTCAGAATCAAGAGAATGGGAAAACATTTCAGTATAAGATAGCGGATGCATACAAGTGTATCCTCACCTATGATTGATGAACCGAGAAACATTTCCATATTTGGATGCATCAATAAAATATCGCGCTTGTCCTTCAATCAATCGGCTCATATCATTTATATGACAATCAACGTTAAACATATAGTTGCAACCATTTCTACCATACCTGATATTAGATCATACAGCCAATTCAGCATAAAAGCAAGCACAAGGTAACAGCAGATCTCTGTAAATCAAATTGAAACCTGGTAAGCCTATAGTTTGCCTCCTGCTTGCCTAAGATCCCAACATACTCACACACAAATGTGCCACTCAGAATTGGTTCACCAGCCCTGATTCCCCAGCCCTGAAGATCAACATGGAGCGAACTCAAAGGACAGACTCTAGAATACAAGGAAAAGTTGAAATAATTACCTTATTCTCGGTTTTGAAGACTTCCAGTTTTACTCGTACACCTTTTTGCAAAACCCTATTTGGGCATGCTTTATTGCAGCTACACATACGATTGCATTCATAGACAAGGTAGCCCTCCTGCACAGTTTCACAAAGGTTTAATCTCGAGTCATAAACCAGAATCAAGGTTCACAGGAAGATACCAACAAGGCTATTTATCAGTATCTACTTGTGAAAAAGGGCATATATCTCTATAATGTTCTGAATGGCGAAGGCGAAACGTTGCAAGTCTAAAAGGGAAAAAAAATCATATTGGACTCTTATGGGTATCATATCAAGTCAATAGTGCATTCCCTTGACAAGCTAATAGCACATGCTCTTTTATATGTGATTTGAGAAACACCACAAGCAACCAAGCAACATGACACTTTAGTGAAAATTAATAATGGTTGACACTTGACTGAAAAGAATTACAGTACCTCCAAGATAATTCGCCCTTTGTCATCATAAGGAAATCTACCACGCATGGGTTTACCATATATGTCTCTTGCATCTTCATAATCGTTATCAAAGAGATATACATGATCACATGTCTCAGGATAGCATGTTGAATTGGAACAGGTGCACCCAAGTTGCATACTCTGAAAAGATATGTAAGTAATTAGAAGGAAAAACAAAACAAAACAAAACATATGAGTTAAGCCAATCCAAGCAATGTACAATATATCCCATCATGTGACAGGTGAGATACAATCCATATGAAACAAGGATGCTGCTGCAAGGCACTTCATGATATTATCAAACAAAACCCAGAAATCTCAAGGAAAGAGAATTGTCAAGAATCCTAAGAATAGCTTATGGTTGCAAGGTCACTTTGACATGCAATCAAAGTAAACTCCACTGAGGAATAATTGTAAGGCACCTATATGTTGTAGCAATGGAGAAAATAATAAAATAATCTAAATACGAAGGTACCTCAACATCAAGATCAAGGGATTGATCAAGCAAAGAATTTGTAACATAAGTGAAGTTCTCCCAAGGCATGGAGGGTCCAGCATTTTGCTCGTTGAAACTAAGACCAGAGATGTTAAGAGAATCAAAAAGACCTTCATCTACAACACAAGCTACTGGAACTGATTCTTTCCCAAAGCTTAAATCATCACACAGGACACTGGCCTTCTGCGTGGGCCCTTTTTTAAAATGTTGTGAATCGATGATATAGTGACATTCATCCAGTTCCAACTCCTCATCTACATCTTCCAAGGAATCTGCTGATTGGTGACCCTCGAAACCATTAGGGAGAGGAATCAATGGGGGCAGAAAATCTGAATCCTTGGCAGGCTTACATCCATTTATGCACACAAATTTCTCTTGATGCCACTCGACTTGAACGTTATGCTCACTGCAAAGCTTGGCTGCCTTAAGGTACAAACATTCAGGTAACATGCCATACTTCTCTTCCAATGAGGCTTTGAGGCTCACTTTGCAACACGAAGAGCGAGCAATAGACAGAATGTCCAAGTTATTAGGCCGTGGTTTTGTTTTATGAGTTCTGGAAAACAATATTTTTGCAAGGGCAGAGCACTGCGGTTCTGCTAATCTACCAAGATTTGAAGTCTCCATAACAAGAGGCTCTGCACTAATGATTTCAGCATCAATCAACTTTGATGCCTGGAGGCATTTTTTCATAGTAGCAGTTGCTCGATTCCTGATCCTATATGACACTGCCCCCAGACCTTTCTTAAATCTAGGATGGCTAAGTCTCCCAGATTTTAGTTTATAAGCATAATAACGAACCCCTTTCTTTGGAGGACGAGAGCTAGCTAAACTTGGTCCCATGTGAGCAGCCTGGTGGTGGCGGCCAAGATCAGGCAGCAAATCAAATTTCAAGCCACAATACTTGCAAGTAAACTTTTGAAAACTGTCTACATTCTCTGAATTATTCTCCACAGAATTGCCGAACTCAAGCTTCGGTGGAGGTTCCTCACCTGCAGATAGATTATGCTGTTGAGCAATCTTTGATAGCCTAAACTCAACAGGATGAGCTGACAGCACATCCAACCATAATTCCTCGGTATTGCCAAAATGGCTGCCACAGGAAATGCACCGGAGAAGCATGCACTGTTCGACAAATTGCACATGGTGTCTCTCCTGGACATGGGATTCTAAAACCTTCTTGTTAGTAAATGAATCCAGGCAGATTGCACAAGCATAACCTTCAAACAACCGTTGTGCTTCCTTTTTATGATTCTCCATCCAGTGTGTTCCAAGCTGCTGGTCATCAAGAAATTCCAATGAGCACATTTTGCACTTAATGGTCTTGTCATCATCAAAGCTATCATTGATGGCCAATGGCAATGGAACAGGTTCTTCCACGAAAGACGACGAAGGTGTACCTTTGTCACCAGTGAAGCCCCACAAACTTTGCAATCTCTCCTTTTCGCTGTAAACCAACTTCATTAAAAATTCCCCAACTCTATAATCTTTTGATGCTTCAGAAAGGGCCCACTGAAGTTGGACATCCACAGGAACTGGATTTCTAAGAGAGAAAATACTTTTGAAGAGCTTGTAGAAAAGTTCACATGCTTGATGTAAATGCAATTTCTGCTCAAGTGAATCACAGTCTTTCAAAAGATCTACAAACACTTCTCTGGATACTATCCTACTCTTACCATTTCTTGCACGTTTGAGCCAGCTTGGAAGGTGTTTATCACAGTATAATGAATGCCTCTTAGGACTTTCTTGACAAGGATCAAAACCATTATTGGAGTATAAGCCTATGCAATGCAGTAATTCTGTGCTATCATGATCTTTACCAGAATGTTCAGGCTTCTCAATTAAGCTGTTTCCTCTGTGCAAGGCATCAGCCTCAATTACCGATACTGGCTCCACCTGCAAGGGACTTTCATTGTCTCCCACCAACACTATATCTCTGCAGAATGTGATTTCTGAACTCAGAATAATCTCCAGATGCTTCCTTTTTCGTGTGTTCTCTGGAGAATGGCAACTATTATTTGCATCACTTTTAGGTCTGTGTTTCTTGCAGAATGAGGAGCCATATAGCGACCGATGCTTACATCTAGTACCAAGCACGGTGGTACCTTCACACATTGGTGTATCAACGGGGGGTGTCACCTCTATTTTGCTGAAGCTACCAGTAAAACGAGATGCCAAGTGCACACAGCAATAAACATCCCCCTCATTTGCCCACCTCACACACTGCCTTCCTTTTGACTCTATGAATGCTACACACTGTCGGTTTTTACTCCCAGCATCTATGGATTTCTTAGCAACTGCTTCATTCACAGGCGTTAATTTCACTTCTTTAGACTGAATGTGCAGAGTTGAGGTACTATTGACCTCTTCACTTGCTGTTGTTATTTCAACATTCTTGGTGTGAATGACTTCCGAATGCCTTGCTTCAACAACAATATTATCCCATCTGTCAGTCAAATTATTTGATCTGTCCATTGGTGTGGTTTCCTCTCTCTCCTCTTCCTTTCTACAAAGTCGTGGTGTTGGCAGATTGACATCTACAGCACTGAAAAAATCATACTCAATTTCAGTAGCCATAGTTTGTTCTGATCCATTGCTTTGCACTTGGAAGGCATGTGTATCTGCACGGCGAACGTCAAGCTTGGGCCTCTTCCTGCTAACTTGTATATTTGTGTTTGAGGGACTACCACTGTTCCGTTGATTGACATCTCCAGCAGTAGATACAGGATGAGACATTGAGAACCATTTCAAAACTTCATGCTTCCAGGTTTTCCACTCAGAACCAATTGTGGGCTGTACCGGTGCATCCCCCAGAGACTTAACCTCGTTCCATAGTATAGCATTATACAATTCCTGAATCAATGGCAAAGAGAAATATTACTTTTCAACATGCACTATGCAACTGATGCATTAATGTAGTCCCTGACTCAAAAGTATGAAGTTGACTATGCAATCCAAAGAATGGTATGCCCAGCAAGAAAAGAAAGTTATGCAACTGATGCACAGGGCCCTTTGTTTGCCTTGATGGAATGTTCAGGTTAATTGTAAAACCTTTACTTCCATGCCCAAAGGTCAAGGGAAGAAGGTTTCATTCCCTTTCTTTTCTTCTTCTTTTAGGTGATAAGGGGGAGGTGGCAGTGAATGTTAGGTAACTGAAGTTCTACAAATATGGGAAGACCATTTGTTAATTACAATCCACATACAATAACAGTATGCACTGATAATAACATAAACAGGCAACAATAGAATGAGACATACTTCCTTTAGCAATTCAATGGATTCAGCAGTGTGTGCATTCTGACATTGTTGCACCCACGAGTGAAAAGACTCTTGAAGCCAGTCAGCATTTATGTAGCGTGGCAATATCATCTGCAGAGAAGAGAAATATTACTGTTTACATTTTTAATGCATGTACAAGAAGAAAATAGTGGACAAGATAGAGATAAATTAGATGAAAGGTTACAGTGGAGATAACACAGTGGTTATGATATTGATAGCAGTATTGCCCAACTAACATCAACAGGTAAGGATTTGTGTTCATTCAGATCCCTCGGGAAATATCTCATATAATACAAACATTCAATGCATTTTTTTTTTACTTTGAGAAATAATGCATATATTATATAGTTGGTCCATCATCTAATGTTGAGAATTTTCAGACATTTTATGAAGTTAGAATTTGTTCCACCACAATGTGGGAGAAAAAGAGAGAATATATATATAATTTTACTTTGAGAAATAATGATATTTTTTTGACAAAAATAATTTGAGAAGTTATGTGAATAACAGTGTGTAGGGTTTTTTGGCTATTAAGAGGGCATAAATTTAGAGGAGTGGATAATTTAAAAAAAGGATTTTTATTAAAAATTAAATGACATAATTATACTTGCATTCTTTTTCTTTTAATTTAATAACTTGGCTTTTTCATATTTTCACCAACTAAGCTGGTGTCACGAACCAACCCAGTTAGGAAATTTATATTTATATATATATATATATATATAGAGAGAGAGAGAGAGAGAGAGAGAGAGAGATATAGATGTCAAGTAAGTGAAGGATTTACACTTTGAAGCTTCAAAAGCATCTTTCCAAGATCAGAATAACCATTGCAGCGTGAAGCCTCCATAGCGAACTCCTTCCAGACAACCACATTACGTGCTGTCTCAATCAAAGCCTACACAAATAGGAATAGAACTCTGGTAAGAATAGAGCTGAAGAATTGCGGAAATATATTAAATACACAAGCAAAATAAAGATGAGAAATCATTACCTCACAATGGAACTGATCAATTATATTTAGCATGCCAACAGCTAGCTTTTGCTGTATGTACCGCCTTGCAACAGTCAAATCTCTAACCATTTTCAGTCCAACTTTATGACTACGACATGCAATAGGCTGAGGGAACTCATTAATGGGTCGGACAAGTATCATGTCTGCCCAAGAATAATTCCTGGTGTGAGGAAAAAATACTACAAAATACTGCTTTCGATCATGAGTCGGTTTTGCTTTCAAAGTTGATAATGGCCAGTCAGCCCTTGCACATCTGATTCCAGCTTGCCATATTCCTCTCCACTGTACTTGGAGAAACAGAAGCGTATCATATGAAAATAAATTTAGCATGTATCCTTATCTTCTAGAAAATCAGAAATAATAAAATGAAAAGAAACTATTTCTAAAAAATGACAAAAAAAAAAAAGAGAAAAGAAAGGAAAATATATATTTAAATGGGGACCAGATACAGGAATTATCAAGGGAACCTAAGTGGTCAAATGGATGATCCATAAAGCGCACAAATAAACCATTGCCAAGAAAATAAACATAGGGCATATTGTGAGAAAACGTCCAAGAAACTGTTGCCGTAATGCAAGTCCAAACCATAATATTTGGATACGAGAGATGGTATTTCAAGGAAACCAAAGCTAAACGAAAAATATGCTACCTTGACCCACAATGCAACAGATGCATCATGCTCCAACCACTTGGGCGCTGAAAGAGACAACTCTCCCTCCCTATTGTTGCTCGGTGATTCACTCTTGATGGTGTTAACGAGTAAATGAGAACTTTCAGAGGTCAAATAAGGTCTAGTGCAACAACTCTGAGCATTCAAATTATCATATTCATCATCATGTGATCCACAGAATAATCTTTGGCCTTCTGCCTGACAATCATAATATGAAGATCCACTATGATGTTCCTCTGAAATTGGTAATTCACCCCTTGTGCCTTGACCTTCATCCTGTCTTCCAGTTTGATTCCCTTCATTAGTCACCAATAAGTCATTCATCCTATTATCTGCCACTTGAACTTGTTTCATTTGTTCCAAGCAATTAGATTCTGGGTCATAAGTAAAAGTTGTTTCTGGAGTCAGTTGAGCACAATCAGAATCCGCAACATACTGAACACCAGAGCAGGGCAACACTTCCATGATTCAAACCGGAATCTCTAAAGCAGTATAATCTGCATATAAACATTGATTATAACCCAAAGTCATTACTGTCCAAACAATGCTCAATCCATGCAATCGTAAGATGCTGCAAAAAAAACCTTGTCCAATATATATACTGAAAATTTAATACATACATACATGCATATATGACATAGTATATGTAGGACTGAAAGGAAGACAGAACAAAGATACCAATTACAGTTGAACATGAAAATGTAAAACGCACATAGGTTTGCTGTCTCATTTATACAAACATCAAGATAGGGGTCAAATGACCAGCTTAATATGGTCTCTATCACTGCATTATTTACGATTTTAAAGAGCATAACATCTTCCATGTTGCTAAAGCTAAAGCTCTTTTGTCAGCATTAAATTCCTTAGTTCCTCACCTTTTACAGCAACTTATAAATTTCTTAAACACCCTGGATCAAGTACAAAATCCATGGTCAAATTTTACTTAATCCATGCAAAATTGCATTTCTTGAACAAAATTGCAGTCTTTATTTTTATTATCAACCATTTCATTTGGATTCTCAAGCAGTAAATTTATCAAAGTGTCTTTTATTAGGTAAAGAAAATCAACCAACAAACCAGCAAAAGGAAAAAGCTTTCCAGGAACTTGAAAGATACCTTCGTTTAATAATGTATTAATTAGTAATATAAAACCCATTTAGTTAATTTATCAAAGCGTAGGGTTCCTGTTAAAATCTATGCTATTTCTCCATATAAAAACTTCAAGATGGCTAGCTAGACCCCAGATCTTAACATGCATCTCAAAAACCAAAATTTCCAAGAGAAAAAGCCCAAACCAACAAAACCCAGAAACAGAATTGCCACAAAACCCTAACATAATCAGCAAATTTCATCCTTCATTATCTTGGTAGTAACAATAATAATAACCCCCCAAAAGAAAATTAAAAAACTTTCCTTTCATTAGATTCACATTATGTAAGAACCCACCATGGCCTAGACATATCATCAAAATGTTGACTAACATTCTAGGTGTGTCCAAATTCCAGATGATACAAGTAAACACATACACATATACACGATCCCCAAATCATAAAACATGTATCTAAGAACATAAGAACAATTAATATCCCGAAATTTTGGCTAAAATTAAAAGAAAAAAAAAAAGGGGTTCATTACTTTTAAGATAATGGGTTAGTTCCCCTAGGGTGGGGGAAGGCTAGGTAAGCAGCTGCTAGATCACAGACGAGGGTAAAGAATTAGAAATTGACTGCAGAATGTGACACACATAAAACATAATAACATGCATCACATAGGAGAGATAAAGAAAAAAAGGGGGGGGGGGGGGTGGCTGATGTATTTTACCTTTCTATATATATAAAAAATTGTTATGAATGATCACCAATGTCTATTTTCCACGGTTGTTGATTTTTGGGTTAGGCAAATGAGATTCAAGATAAGGGTTTCATTCTTTTTGAGGGGATTTGGGTGCTGATGAGGTTATATATATATATAACACTATATATGTGGTTCATGAGTCGTGATATAGTGGGGAATCGGGCATTGTCCCCATGGCCAAAATCAAAACTAAATATAAAAGGAACAAAGGGAAACACACTTGCAAAAAGATACCCTTGCCTAAACTCGAAACAGGCTTTTGGTCTGTATATGCGGCCTTTTGCTTGTGTTGTTCTGGTTCAGTAATTTTGTCATACAATGAGGGGTCAAAATCTAAAAAACTAGACCTTGGGTGTTATTTTAAAAGTAAATAAAATTGATTAAACAGAGGGAGGAGAGAAACTAGGGAAATTGGTTTAATGGTGAAAAGGGATTAAATTGGTAAAGATAAAGAGAGAATTTTGATGAGAGATAGAGAGAGAGATCAGATTTGGTTTTTAGTTATCAATCAATGTGCGAAATTGTGGTGCGCCGTATATTTTTGGGTACCGTGTGAAGTCTATAAATGGTCGAATTTCAGAAAAAGTCCTTATACTATGTATTTTTATTGATTTAATCCTTATAGTCCTTTTACTTTTCGAAATATAAATTTTTAGTTTTCAATCAAATGAGTTGATGTAATTTATGTTTTAAACAGGTATATCTTGGTATTTTTTACAACCAAACTTATTTTATATTTTTCATTTTGTCTTTTTAAATTTGCCAAAAATCAAGTGAAAAAAAAGTGTATAAATCACTTAATTCCTCATAATTTGATCTTTCTAATTCCACCATCTTCTTCTAATGGTTAAATTTTAAATTTGGTCAATTTATTATGTCAATCTTTATATTTTAATTTATCAGAATTTAATATCTATTTTCCGATGCCATTAATTAATCCAATTGTTAACACCTTTAATTATTTTGACTAAAATAATAACATGAATTTTTAAAATATATATATATATTCTAACTCATCATGTTGACATAATTTTTTATTAAAATGAAAGCTTTTAAGAAAAATCTATATCAATATTTTACCCGAATAATTAAAGATATTAACTATTTGGACTAACTAATCATATATTAACAAGTAAAAGAATCAAACTATAAAAATTAAAGTATAAAAATTAAATCTCAAATATAAAAATAATTGGACCAAAATCATAATTTAACCTTTCTCTAATTACTACTTATTAGTCTATATGTGAAATTTTCTAAGTGTCAAAGCCATGTGATCACAATTTTGTCTTGTTATCCAATTCTAATAGTTGACTAAAATCTTATAATATTTGAAAAAAAGTACTTTATTTAGGAACTAATGGCTAAATCTTGGAAAAAATTAATAAATTCAATGAAACAAATCCTTTTCTAATAACAAACACTAAATTCAGTAATTTTAAGATTACATGTTAATCATATTTATGATTAGACATGCATCAAATCTGAATATTTTAAAAATTGATATAACGTGGAATAAAATTAAGAGACATCTATAATAATCTATAATTAATAGTGGACACGTGAATTAAACATGACTTACACATGTTAGTTATATTCTTTGTCAACATCTCACATTGCCAAGTGTTAAATAGTTATGGACATGTGGATTATACAGATAAATGTATCATGGAGACCCACATGTAGATTATATTTTCCTTCTTTCACTCAAAAGTGTGTAAAATAGTATTTGTATGTTAGATCAAAGAGTAAATTGATCCTTTTATTAAAATTTTCATCTATTTTTATTGTTAAAAATTGACATGGCTAATAAGATAATTAGATTGTTACACATGGTGTGCCATGTTGACCTCCTTTTGACATACAAAAACTAATTTTTAATAATAAAACTGAATGAATTTTTTAACAAAAAGTATCAATTTGCTTTTTGATCTAACGTATGGAGACTAATTTTCTTATTTTACAACTAAAGAAGGCAGAATGCAATTTAATTTTTAGTAGAAGAATTTTTATGATACTTCTTCGCACTATACATAATCTACCTATAGCTCTTACACACCAATGACTTAATTGAGGACAATTACTCCCAACATAAAAAGAAGGGTAAGAGAATAAAAAGACCTCCTCTCGCTCACTTCGGAAACACCTCCAACTCTCAATCATCTATACGGTTCTCGGCTTCCGAACGGCCGCCGTAAACCACCAAACTCATATTTGAACATCAACAGAAAGAAACTGGGTTTGAAGACCATTTCTAGCTTAATATAGTCTTTCAAATCATGGCGAATACATAAGATGACATGACAATTAACATCATACTTTCATTATAATTTGATTACTGTTTTTTTCAGACAATCTTTCATGGAGATGCTTAATCAGAACATATATATATATATATATATATATATATATATATAACATGATCCAAAATGCAGATAATCAAGGAAAAAAGTATTAAAGGAGAATATTACAAGTAAAAAATTAATGGTGGGAATCAATTTCCATGCTGGGATCACTGCAATATTCTGGCCATTTATTCAAGTTTTGCCAATCAAACTGTATGTAACCTTTTATAGGCCTGAATGGCAGAATAAAAGCCATGAAACTACAAAAGCACGGAATGGGTTATTGTACTGGTGAGTAATCATCGAATCGAGCGAAAAATTTCCGATTTTTTTGAGTCGAATTAAATTTTATTCTTCCCTGATATTAGTCATAATAAAAGCAGAACGATGTCGGGTTTTCAAGCTTTCAGCTCCCGTACAGGCCCCTTAGATTGTTGAATAGGCCCCATTCTCCTTCTACTACTAAATTCCAGGGCCTGTTAAGAATTTTCTTGGGCCTTAAAATTTCAGCCTAATGGAAAAACAAAAAATAATTTAGACCCAAAAGAGGAAATCCAAAGTTACCAAAAAAAATATAGATATTTTGGGTTTCTTTTATTTAGATAATACAAAAAAAGTATTTAAATGCCAAAATGGTATTCCAATACTATTATTTATCAAAATGGTATATTATGAACAGTGTTGAGGGCGGAGAGTGAGAATCTTGCGGCACCACCGTTATTTTTCTACCCAATCATAACCCCATCATTAACCTATGATTTGTGTTGAAAATATATATATTTAAATGGTGAAAGGCGTATGGATGGCGGCACTAGTATACAGGTTGAAAAAAAATTCGGTCAGAATACAGGCCATATATAGCCTTTAAAAAAAATAAAATACAGGCCATATATCTGGGTGTCGCCTGACACGAGCCCTCCACCTCTCCAATCCGTATTTTAACCTAATTCTCACTCATGTATTGATATAAAATACAGGTGCCGCCATCCATACGGCCTCCACCATTTCAATATATATATTTTTTCAACACTAATCATAGGCTAAAGACGAGGTTATTATTGGGTGGAAAAACAATGGCGGTGTCGCCACCTTCTCACCCTCTACCCTTCAACACTATTCATAACATACCATTTTAATAAATAAATAATGGCATTGGAATACTATTTTGGTATTTAAATAAATATTTTTGTATTATCTAAGTAAAAGTCATATTTTAGTCACAATTAGAGGTGCTCATGATCGAGTCGGGTCAGGTCTAAGCATGATGTTAACATACTTTATGATTGCCTAAGCCCAGCCCAACTCGAAATATGAGCCTAAAATTTTACTCAAGTCCACTCATATTTGTAAAAGACTAAACCAAACCCATTTTAAGCCTACACTTAATATTTTTAGTTTTTTTAATGTTTATATTATTTTAATTTAATATTTAATAAATTTATATTTTTTATTTATTAAAATTTTTTTGTATACTCATCTTAATATTATTTTAATATTTATATTATAGTAGTATTTTATATTTAGTATAAGTTTATTTTTTTTAATGCGTTATAAATTACATAATATATAAAAATAACATAATAAAAAGTATTATAAACTTTAAAACGGGTCAGGCTGAGCTAAGCTCGAGTCTTGAATGTTCAAGCCCGAGCCTGAACCATATTTTAAATGGACCTAATTTTTTTGTCCAAATCCTTTCAAATTTCGAGCGGACCTTCGAATTTGGACGAGTAACTTGACCCATGAACAGGTGTAGTCACAACTCAGAAGTTATCACAAATCTTAAAACTTAGTTATCATAGTAGTCAAAGTAATTAGCTTTTAGATATTGATTTAGTTGAAAGATCATATGCCATCTTAACTACTAAGATTTGCTAGAATTTGGTACAACCAAAACACATTCATTAAGGACAAAAATCAAGACCTAAAAGCCTTGTCCCTATTGAAACTAGGGAGCAAGCAAAGCAATCTTGGTTATGGTTTTTGTTTTTGTTTCCCTAAGCTAATTTACACCATTGAAATGAGCCATGAAAATGTCAAAATTGAGATAAAATCTGGGATTCTTCCACCTTGGTGTATTTTTACATGTTCTTTGGCCTTTTTGCTCAGTACCCTTTATTCTATTTTCTTCCTTTGAGAAAACTAAAAAATAAAATCTGCTTAAAAAGAGTTGAAAAGTCACATTAGATTTTATTCTTCTTCTTCTTTTAACCATTTTTATGAAAATTAGTGAAGCAAACATGTTTTTTTTTTTTTTACTAGGTTTCTTTCCATTGTTATATAACTAGTAATAACAAAGCAAACTTCAATGAATTCTTAAAGTTGTCAACTTTTTCAAGCATTTTACTTTCACATTGAAATTACCATAAAAGTTAAAAAGAAAAACCCTTGTTTTTCACCTTTGGATGACTCATTCATTTCTTGGGAAAATGGAGTTTTTAGTAAATCAAATGTACCAGCTTTTCTCATTCTTCAGTTTCCATACATATATGGTATTGGTAATGGCTGCTAATTTTCCCCATTTCTCTTTATACCATATTAATTGGTAAAAGTATCGTATTAATCCCTATACTATGAGTCAGAATATTGCATTTAGTCTCTTTATCTAAAAAAGGGGTAAATTAGTTTGTTTACATTAGATAAAAACAAATGGATATTTCTATTAAAAATTTTATCAATTTCTACTATTAAAAATGGGTCCTTGTACATTAACATAATATATACGTGACATACCATGTGTCACTATTTGGTTATTTTGTCACTCATTTTAGCTTTTTAACAATACAAATGAATGAATCTTTTAATAGAACAACCAATTTACCTTTTGATCTAAAATACGATGACTGGTTTATCCATATTTTTAGTTTATGGGTAAAATGTAATCTAAAGCTCCTTACCTAAATTAATTTTTTTTTTTGGTAAAACATGATTTTTAGTATTTCACAATCTATGAGACATGTTTCATCACATGACAAGTACTACACAGGCTGAAAAAGGAGTCTTTGTTTTGTGGACCTTGATAGTACATAGCTCCTTTTGTGTTTTTGTTCAATTTTTAAAGGAGTTGATTGAGAAAATTGAATAAAGATAACCAACAAATGGGGGATTTCATTGCCTCAATGTTCTTGATTTACACTTGCATTGTATACCTTAATGGGGAGAATTTAGACCATGACAACACAAGACCTTTGACAATGATTTATTTGATTTATCTGCAAATAAAATTAGATATATTGCAAGTTTGTCTATTAATAATATCTTTTATTGTTGATATTCATCATCGATATTTATTGAAAACGATCAAGATAACATATATTACATCAATAATTATGATGAAATGTAAGATAATTAAAAAATATATATTATTGAAACCACAATTTAGATCCCTTACTTTGGCCTTTATGAGGGTAAAAGTATCACGAAGACTCTCATATTAGGAGTTAGATTGTATTTTGCTCTATTTATTCCAAAAATGAATGAATTAATTCACGTAGGTTAAATAAAAAAGTAAATCGATTCTTTTTGTTAAAAATTACATCTATTACGGCTAAAAATTGAGATGGTTGATAGCTTTTCAACCGTAGAAATTGATGAAATTTTTAATAGAAATGACTAGTTTGCTATTTTATCTAATGTACAAAAATTAATTTGCTCATTCTAAATGGGATAAAATGCAATTTGACTTCTTGTACAAGGGCTTCGGTAAAAGTACTATGGAAACCTTTATACTAGGAGTCAGATTGCATTTTGCCCTCTACTAAAAAAAGTGAGTAAATTAGTTTATGTATGTCAGATCAAGGAATAAATTAGTTCTTTTATTAAAAATTTTATTCATTTCTACTATTAAGAACTAGTCCATATACATCAACATAAAGGTACATGTGGCATGTCACGTGTCATTTTTTAGTTATTCCGTTAGCCATACCAATTTCTAACAACATATATGGATGAAATTTAAAAAAAAATAATTTACTCTTTTATTTAACGTAAAATAATTAATTACTTTCTCCTTTTAAATAAAAAAGTAACATAATAATTTCGATCATTCTTTTACTCATATGGGATGCATGGAATGTGGATAATGGACCAACCCATATGAGGGAGAGAAGGGGGAAAGGGAGTGGGGACAGAAATGGGGAAGGGAGAGAGATACCTTTTTGCTGGTTATGATTGGCAGTGACTCCCTTGTCCAAATGTCTTTGGAAAGTTCCACTTTTTCAGTCACAATTGTGGGAATCTTCACTTTACTATTCCCTCCCTGTCTCAAACTGCTACAACCAGCCACCACCTTGTAACTACAACCCCCATATGGCTGGCCATAAGGTCCATAGCTACTAACCCCCCCCCCCTTCCCATTTCCCCACCACTTCACACATACATACACTGCCAAATTGCTAAGTACTACTTTATGCTTAACCCTCCCTCTCTCTATCTTCATCAGTTAAATTAATGGTTGCATTTTTCTCTTTTTTATGGTTTTGTTTTGGCCAACTCAAGGCACTGTTTTGCTTCAGTCCCCCCCAACCCCACTCATTGCCTTTTGAATTCTGAATCATGTTTTTGTTAGTGATTTGGTCACTTCTTTTATTGTATATTCTGTATTGTTATATTTTCTTATGTTCAAAGCTGGTTTTGTGTGCAGAATGATGGTAACAAGAAGTAAAATTTATCATTTCTGCCTATACATGCTTGACTCAAGAGTACAAGGCTGATAAATCATCATTATCAAATGATTTTACATTCAACTTTCTTTTTCCAATGGACACTTAAAAAGAGTAATGATATTCTGTATATGATGGTACAACAATTTATATCTATATTGAGTTATAGTGATAAATATATCATGAAAATCTAAATTAATGTTTGTATATTAAATCAACGAATAAACTAGTCCTTCTATTAATTTTTTTCATTTTTATTGTTAAGTAATGGCATATTACTATCTGATTGCTTGAATTAATCATTCTACGTAAAAATTTCCATCCATTTTAATGTCTATTAAAAGTTCTGTTCATTTTGCTTGAATTAATCCCTCCATGTCAGTATGAGGTACATATGACACGCTAAATGTCACTGTCTGGTTGCTCCACCAACCATATCAACACCTAACAGTAAAAATTAGATAAAATTTCTAACACAAAAATCAATTTACTCTTTAATCTAATGTATAATAACTAATATATTCATTTTTTTAATAAAATGACAAATACAAATTTACTTGTTTTCTACATGAAACGAACAACAATGTAGCAGGAACAAAAGAACAAGAACGGTCCGTATAATCTGGTTCCTGAATTTTTTTCCAGGCTTCCTTAAAAGTTCATACACGTTTTTGTTTTCCGTTTCTAATTTGTCTTCTTTTAATCACTTTGAGTTGAATATTATAGTAAATATTTCATTGATCGTCGCCAAATTACGAAAAAATAAAAAGTGATTTTATTAAAATTTTCATCAATTTTTATTATTAAAATAGTCTTTGTACATTAAAATGAGATACACGTGACACACCATATGTGTTGTCTAGTTATTTTGTTAGTCATACTAATTTTAATAATAAAATGAATGATTTACTTTTGATTTAATTTATAAGAATTAATTTACCCATCTTTTAAGTAAAATGACAATGCAATATATTTTAATACAAAACCTCCATAATAATTTTTCTGAATTTAAAATAAACCTTCCCTATTTTTTCTGTTTTGATTTCTCAAAATATCTACTGAAACAAGCCAAATAATTAACTTTTCGCATTCTATAAATCCAATAGAATAAATAAATACTAAACACAAATTTTAAAATTATTTCATATTCAAAAACTTATTCAATAACCCTATAATAGACACACAGGTGATGTAGCCCTCATCTTGTGCTTATAATCATAGTATTGCATCAAGCATGGAACTTTGTGAATCTATATGAAGTATGTCTGTCAGTTTGATTTGAAAATTTGATTCTTTCTCCACTTCCCCAAAATAAAAATAGTATAAATTATCATGTTTTCTTGGTACTGTCATATCTTTGTCATTGAGAAGCTACTCCATCATATTTGACTTATATATATATATATATATATATATATAAATCTAGATAATAAGATAAAATAGAAGTTTCATTTGTTTGTTATTTACAAAGACTGCAATTGTTTTTAAACCCTGTGCTGTATATGAACAAGGAAAATGATGATGTTAATTACCAAAGATTATGTTAATCATATACATTAATACGGTAAAAATATCATAAAGATCTTTATATTAAAAGTCGGATTATATTTTTCTTTTTTTTAAAATAATAAACAAATTAGTTAATTTATATTAGATTAAAGAGCAAATTAGTCATTTCGTTAAAATTTTCATCCATTTCTACCTTTAAAAACTGGTCCATGTACGTCGACAAGAGGTACACATGGCATATCATGTGTAACAATTTGATTATGCTATTAATCATACCAGTTTTTAACAATAGAACTGGATGAAAATTTTAATTGAAATGACTAGTTTGCTATTTGGTTTAAGGCATAATGACTCATTTGCTTATTTTTTTAGTAAAATGAGCAAAATGCAATCTGACTTTTAGTAGAATGACTTTTATAATACTTCTTTTAACATTAATGTTTCTCAAAGGGTATTATTAGGTAAAAGTATCATGGAAGCCCTATATATTAAATTAAAGAGCAAACTAGTCATTCTATTATTTATTTTTACTGTTAAAAATAGGTCTATGTACGTTAACATGATATGCATGTGGTGCACCACGTGTAACTGTTTGGTTATTTCATTAACCATGCTGGTTTTTTACAGATAAAAATGAATAAAATTTTAAATAAAAATAAACAACTTAATCTTTGATCTAATATATAAAAACTATGCTAAATGATATTATTATCATTATAAATACTAACAAGCAACCGATTGACATTTACTCTTTTTTTCTCTCTAAGCTAGATTTGTTTATCGAGTAGCCTTTTGGATTTTTCTGCAATCTCAATATAAAAGTGTCAATTCAATTAAACAATTATTAATGGAAAAGAGAAACCAGGCCACCTTACAGTGACACACACAACCCTATATATATTTTCAATATTTTCTGTATTGAACCTGTAAAAAGGTCAAGCCCCATAAGCATATTATCTTTTATAATTATTTTATTCCAAGTGTGTGTGGATTCTACGACAAACATTAGTCTCTTTGATACTGAAAGACAATTTGGGTATCTGGCTATTCACCTAGTTTCATCCCAAAAAGAAGATTTAGACAAAGGAGAAACCACAAAATCTCATTTCCTTTTGAGGTGAGAGGTTTTTGGTATTGTTTTTTTAAACATTATTATTGTTTAACAACTTACATTTGGACATGAAAACATGTTCTTGGTTAATGTTCATAATCCTTTATATTTGGAAGGACTTGCTTCAGGCTTTTTCTAGAGTTACATCAAATCAATAACAAAGAAATTTGTCATTGTTTTTAAGGATAATTGAATGTTAAATGGGTTGCATGTTTGATGCTATATAAATTATTGGCACATTAGTTGAAACAAATCAACTAAGTACCAGCTTTTTTCTAAGTGGATTAGACTGTTTGTGACACTTTAGTTGAAACATTTTAACAATTAAATTAAACTAACCCCATTATTCCACCTATGTTAAGTAAGCCCTAAACATCAAATGACCAGCAAATTATTATTGGTGTTCTAAATACAAAATCTCTATCTTACTGCAACAAAAAATAGGTAATCCATGAAGTAACAAATAAGGTATAATTCCATAAAAACAAATGCAAACTATGATTGAAATTGATAGTGTTGACTGTTGAGGGATTGGTTTTTTAAGAAGAAATTTTTGAAGTGTTGTTTGTTGATCAGTTGATTGAATTATCTTTAATAGTGTCAATGTATTATCCCCGATAGAGGATTTTGTGTCTCGTACATTGTTGAAAGTCAATTTACCTTAAAAGTTCAACTGATAGGGATCAATATAATATATAGAATTAATTAAGGAAATCACTTCATTACACCCACAATGAGAGACTTAAACCATCAACCTAAGGCACTTAAGCCATACTTACAAATATGTTAGATACCCTTTTAAGTTACAATTTTTATTTTTTCCAAGGAGGAGTCAGCCCTCCAAGTTACAATGTATGGTAGCAGTATGAGACAGGGCAGCAGGGAAGGTCACCAACTCCCACTTGCTTTTTCAACCAAAGAGAAAAAAAAGAATGTTGAAACTAAGGTATTAATTAATAAATGCATGATTTAGACTAAAAATTTCTTCATCTAAGACTAAACTCTTTTCAATAGTCATACCACTATTTATGTTCCTCTCATTTGACAATTGAGTGTTGAGACCAATGAGCGGTACAATATCAAAAGCAAAGCTATGTTTATGCCAACTTTTCTTCTTCCCTTAAGGCCCACAAGCTGGTTTTACATCTTTTTACAGTAACAAAAAAAAAAAGGGTGTGGGGAGAGAAAGAGAATGTCCTCATTGCAAAAGCTAAAGGATTTATAAAGTGGAGTGAAGCAAGTACCTTAGGAAAAAGAGAAAAGCCATAAAAGGTCTCATCTTTACTGAGTCAAATTTGTGGGTTTTTAATGCAAAAGCAATATCAGTCCTCTCTGCTAAGTTTCAGGATTGTTTTTTAAGCTGTAAAAATGATCAATTTTGCTGCTTTGTGAGTAGTTTTGAAGTACTCTTGAAAAATGCAAACAAGCAAGTTGGGTCTAGGAGTGTGATCACATATTCACGGGTCTCTGTGAACTCACATGGTCCTTCTCTGTCCTTTCACAGTTCTTCATCTTCCTCAGAACCATTTTTGGGTCTTCCTTGTTTTCTTTTAGAGTGGTAAAGTCCTGTTCTTTATTCCATTATCAGCTGTCCTTGTTTCAAAGAAACGTTTTTTTTTGGTTTTTTTTTTCTGTTCAGTTATGAACAAAGTTTTCTCTGATATTATTTTCTCAGTGATGGGATTTCAAAGCAGTGTAGAAAGTAAAATGTTGGGATTGAAATTTACATCGTCAAAGCACAAGCGATCAAAGAGGTGAGTTCTGATATGAGGTTTTCCTTAAGAAAGAACTTAGAACTTGAAGGACCAAATTTGCTAATTCCCCTTTATCAGTTTAGCTCTCCATGTTTTTGCTGTGGTACTGGTTTGTAGCTTGAAACAACTTAAATATTGACTCTTTGCTTAATATTGTTGATTTATAGCAATTTGCAATTAATAAGCCATAGGTGAATTACTTTAAGAAACTGAAATCTTGGTCTTCTTGCTTGTAGAAGAAAAAAAAAGTTATCTTCTTTTTGCTTAGTTTCAGAATTGCAATGACAGCTCTCAAAAATCTTGCCTTCTGCAAATATTATCCATTGATCCTTGGATTTTTTTTATTCACATAATAGCTTTCCAGAAAAGAGAAGAGTTGAAGAAGATAGCTTGGATGGTTCTCTTGAAGCATCAAATCGTATAAAGCTGGTATTTTTTTTCCTTGTTAACTCCAAAAGTGATTTATAAATCACAGTAAAAGTACCATGGAGGCCCCTGTACTAGGAGTTGAATTGCATTTTGCCCCTCCACTCGGGGACTCCATGATACTTTTACCATATGCTCCTCAATAAAAACTGGGGTATAAGGCTTTGTTTAGCTGAGTTTAATGTCTCTTGATATATAGATTAATTATTTGAGATCAAGGGTATGGTTATATATGTATGTATATGGTAACTAGGATATGAGGCACTTGAAGGACTCTGTCAAAACTCGGAATAAACAATCTCCCAGTCCCGGCACTGAGGTCCAACAAAACTCTTTGAAGCAAGAGGTGTGGAACTGAACCTGTTTTTATATCATTTTACTTATCTTTGGTCATTTGAGGGCTTTAATTTGATTCAAGGATAGCTCGGTCAGGTCTTTATATCGTTTTTCATGCAGATTTTACAGCTTGAGAAACGGTTACAAGATCAATTTGAGGTTCGTCGTGCATTGGAAACAGCATTGGGTTATAGGACTTCCTCTCATGATAATAGAAATGAAACATCAGTGTCCATAACAAAGGTAGTTCCTCTGAACTCTCAAACTATCGTTTTAGCCCTTTCGTTATATGTTTATGTCATGACGGTCGGCACTACTTTTCTGCAGCCAGCTACCGAGTTAATCAAGGAAATTGCCGTGTTAGAACTGGAAGTTGTTTATTTAGAACAATACCTTCTCTTGTTGTATAGGAAAGCTTTTGATCAACAAGTGTCTTCTATATCACTGTCTAAACGGGATGAAAGGATAAAAACACCACTAGATTCCCCGAGAGGGAGGTTTTCGAAAGTTTCGAGACCTGATGATGTATCAAAAGTTGAAAATTTAGCTGTACGGTCCAGTTACTGTGAGAACCCATGCGAGGAGCCTAGTGTTCATCGCTGTCATTCCTCACTATCTCAACATTTGGTACTTTCAAGTAGAACTTCACCTCTGGACGAGAATTTGGATAGAGCTATACGTGCCTGCCATTCGCAACCTTTGTCCATGACTGAGGTAACTTATGTTTAGCATGTAACCATCCCGAAAGAATTGTTTTTCGTTGTACTTTACATTACATTTTTGGTTAGTTTCCGGTTATATACAGCATGATAAACCATCAGTTGGTTAACATACTTTTGCTTGGTTCTCGACAGTACGCACAGAATGCATCAAATATAATCAGTCTGGCCGAACATCTTGGGACTCGTATTTCTGATCATGTTCCAGAGACACCAAACAAGCTTTCCGAGGATATGATAAAATGCATGGCTGCTATATATTGCAAGCTCGCAGACCCGCCTTTGATCCAAAACGGATTTTCATCTCCGAATTCATCCATGTCATCGGCCAGTGCATTTTCCCCACCACAACAACATGACATGTGGAGTCCTGGGTTCCGAAACAATTCATCTTTTGATGTACGGTTAGATAACCCTTTTCACGTGGAAGGACTTAAAGAGTTTAGCGGACCGTATAGCACGATGGTCGAAGTGCCTTGGATTTTCAGAGATAGTCAAAAGCTAGGTGATGTTGAACACTTGCTACAAAATTTCAGGCACGTCTCTTGTACTTACAAACATCAAAATAAAAACCTGTCACGGTTTTTCATATGTTCATCGATTTCTTTTGTTATATAGATCCCTTATATGTCGACTTGAAGAAATCGATCCTATGAACTTGAAACATGAAGAGAAGCTGGCATTCTGGATAAACATACACAATTCATTAGTGATGCATGTAAGTGTCCTCATCAATGAAAAGAATCTGCTATAATAATGTTGGCTCAGTTTTATCAGTCTTTCGTTTCCTGCATGATAGGCTTTTCTAGCTTACGGTATCCCGCAAAATAATGTGAAGAGACTCTTTCTACTATTAAGGGTAAGAATAACTCGTCCCATTGTCCCGTTGTTGCATATCTAGAACGATGCAACTGCATTGGTTCGTGTTATCTTATACCATTTACCTTGCAGGCTGCATATAACATAGGGGGTCACACCATCAGTGCAGATACAATACAGAGTTCTATCCTTGGATGTCGTATATCTCGTCCTGGACAGGTAAATCACACGCCTCATCTTTCATTTCCTCGATTTTATGGTGCTGATAAAGTTTTCCTACTTGTAGTGGCTTCGGTTATTACTCTCTTCGAAGACAAAGTTTAAAACTGGAGACGAGAAGCAAGCATATGCAATCAAACAACCCGAACCTCTTTTGTACTTCGCCCTCTGCACAGGAAACCATTCTGATCCTGCGGTACTGTCTCATATCCTTCCTTGTTTTCCCCTTATCAGCCTTCTTGTTGTACTTAATTCTTTTTTCTTTAGATCCGTGCTTACACGCCGAAGAGAGTATTTCAAGAGCTAGAAACTGCAAAAGAAGAGTACATTCGTGCTACGTTCGGTGTCCGTAAAGACCAGAAAATTTTGTTACCGAAGATCATAGAGTCATTCGCGAAGGATTCAAGTTTGGATTCGGTCGGCATCATCGAAATGGTCGAACACGCGTTGCCTGAATCACTTCGTAGGAGCATTAGAAAATGTCAGCTAGGAAAATCACGTAAGAACATTGCATGGATTCCTCGGAACTTTACCTTTAGGTATCTAATATCTAAAGAATTACTAAGATGATTTTCATTGTACAAAAAGTAGAAATGAAAAAGGATATATAACAATGGAGCATATTTTGTAATGTCAATTGTTATTATCTTTTGTCATTCAATAGGAGGGACCAATGATTTATTTAATGTTGATTAAAGCGGTATATAACAAAGGGTTAAATTATTATTTGGGGCTTGGATTCAGCGGCAATTATTTTTATATTGACCTTAAAATTTTTTTCAAGCTAAGCTTCGAACTTTACAATTGTTCCTGTATTAGGGTTTGGATTTTGAAATTCTTTTTTAAAGCTAGGTTTTGAACTTTACAATTGTTTTCGTGTTGAGACTTGAAAATTTTTTTTAAGTTAGACTTTGAATTTAACATTTGTTCTCATATTACAATTGTTTCTCTCTTGGGGCTTAAATAGTTTAAACTCTTACATGGAAATAGTTGCCAAGTTCATGAAACTATGAAAAAACCGAAATGACCTCAAAATTTTAAAACTGAACATGATTCAACCCAGATTAAGCCGACCCAAAATTAGCTATACCATTCCAAATCTAGCTGGTATACTTCAACAATCAGTCCTAAAATTAGGATAATAACAATTTCAACTCTCAAACATTTATAAATTATAAAATGTAGTTTGATTTTAATAAATTGTGTAATTTAATTTTCTTTTTAATTTTAATTTTAATTTTAAAATCAAGAATGTATGATGGTGAAAATCTACAGAATTGTCTCAAATCATTCACCATCTGTCACTGTCCACAATGTGCCAGCCAAGTCCTGTTGGGAGGCACCCGTGCTCTTAGCCACACGGGTCCTGTTTTGTCGGTCGAGCTCACCATGAACGCAACAATGGATGAAAAATGTAATGATCAGACAACATATTCAGAACTGGTTTTTATTTAGATCCAAAGTTATGGATTTAAGATGATACAACATTGTTACCTACTTGCCTACATAATCAAGAAATTTCCCAGAATAACTCTCAGATCAGATCAGATCAGATCCTGCAACAAGCTATACATACACACACACATATATATAGCTGGTTTTGTTCTAGTATGGTTTCTCACCTATATAATTACCAGGAGGATTATAAAAACAAATAGTTAAAGTAACTTGATCCTTGCATGTAGCTTGTGAGCAACCCAAATCCGAAGAATTCTTCCAAACAACTTGAGTATAAACACCACATTTATGATTCGGTGCACAAGTATTAGTCCCATAGTCATAATAATCTTTCTCTTTTACCCAAGTTTCCACCGCCATGAGCGGCGTCACGGCGGCTCCGCTACCCCATAACTGGTTTGCTCCGTACTTGTGGTTTGTCAGGTTTGCGAACTGACAACCCATTTTGTTCCTTTGGTACCTTGCGATGAGACTTGAAGCATTGGCTAGTTGTTGGCTCCATTTGAGAGGTGCGACACCTACTGCAGCTCTTGCTTGGTTGTGGGCTTGGAGGAAGTCTCTGGCTGCTGGTGGCAGCATTGATGGTGGAGCTGTGGTTGCTGGTGGTGCTGCTGCACTTTGGGCCGTGTGGTGGTAAATGGCTAGGAGTAGAATTGTAATCAAGGCGTAGGCCATTTTGGGTGTTGGGTGGTGTTTTGAGATGAGGGTTAATGGTTTCTGTTGGTGGCAAGAATTTATAGAGTTGCAGAGGATTGGTCCCCCATTGAATTAAGAGACAACTTTGTGAATGTGATTCTGGTTTTCAGATCTGGATCATTCATAGAATCGGTTACTCATTGTTTCAAAAATTTTAAAAAATAAATCAGTGTTTAATCAATTCTTTTCTGAATCATCTTCGATTCTTGATTTAATCGATCTGATTTAATTATTTTAATTATAATTATGTTTATACGAAAACTGATATATATCGATACCAATTTGTATTGACATTATTTGATATTTGTGACAAATATCTGATAGAAAAATTCATCTCATGGCATGGATAGAGCCAAAGGATGACAGGCAAGGGCCTGACTCCTCAAAATGAAAAATTGCCCCTTTAATCCCTTTAGAAATTTTAAAGTTTTAAGATAATTCAATTATAATTGTATTTTGGTCTCTCTTAAAATTTAAAATTTAATTTCGACCTCTTTAAAAATAAAAAGTTTATAGTTTAATCATTTGAAGAACCGTAAAATTTTATGTTAATACAATGACAAAATTACATTTTTAACTCTCTCATCCCAATAAAAAATTTTAACTTCATCCCTATCTCATACATTAAAGTTTAAACAACAAGATTGTCACATGTCTGCAATTTTACATAGAATTGTAACCATGGGTAGTAGGCCATGATCTCTGTTGTCTATTGTTTAGATGAGGGTTAATTACCATGGAAAGAATTTATAGACTTCAGGTCCCGTTTTTGAGGTGAAATCCCTTGCCATGTCCTTCTACTATAGGGATTATTCAAATTAATCCTTCTTTTTTAAGTTACAACTAACCCTACCATTAGTTCCGATCTAAAGGTGATCATAGGCCGGGCCGAGCGGGCCTGCATAAAATTTTAGGCCTGCTTTATAGGCTGGGCTGCGCCCTACGAAATATGAGCCTAAAATTTGTCCAAGCTAATTCGAAATAAATTTGCTAAGCTAAGCCCAGCCATTGACCCATATTAAATTTTACAACACCAAAAAAGTATATATTTAATAAATATATTTGATTAAAAAGTATATTTGATTAAAAATAAAATATATATTTAATATATAATTTAATTTGAATTTGGGCAGGCCCGAATCAAAAAGTTTACCCAGGCAGACCCATTTTCTAAACAGACCTCATTTTTTGCCCAAACCCATATTTCGAGTCTATATTTTTACCGAACCCTCTCATTTTTCGAGCGGGCCATCGGGCCGGGCCAGGTAGCCCAACCCATGATCACCTCTATTCCGATCTCAATCAATCATTACAGTCATTAAACTGTATAATTTAACTCTATCTATTTAACTAACTAGCCCACATGTAATTTCATAATGTGGAACTCAAACATGGGTACTTCAAGTGTCGAAGCCTCGGCCTTTCCAACACAACTAAGGTTCCATTAGCGAGTTCGTTTGCTATTAAATCCATCAATTTAGTCTTTATATTAAAAAATATATATATAATTTTTAAATGAGATTCAATTTTGAATTTATACGAATATTTTTTCCAAGGACTATTTTGAACCAACCCCTAAATTAGAGAGGCTATCACATAAGTTCACCTTATTTTTTATGTTTATAAAGATTGAAGAAAGAGATCAGGTTTATTGGAAGAAATTATTTTATGGGCATTTCCTATCACATCATCCATTGTTCCTTTACGATTATTTAATGTCATTTTAGCAATTTTCCATGTCATTATCACATAATTTTGGTTATTTTTATCCTAAACCTCAAACTCTAAATAATAAACCCTAGGGGTGAGCAAAACTCGACTCGACTCGAAAAAATCGAAAAAAAATTCGAATTTCGAGTTAAACGAATCGAGTTATTCGAGTTAATCGAGTTATTCGAATCAACTCGAATTTTTTTTTCGAATTTCGAGTTCGAATCGAGTTGAGTTTTCGAATTCGAATAATTCAAATATCAAACTATAATATTTTACATTTTTACCCCAAACTCCCAAACCTTTTTACTTTTCCCTCAAAACTTTTACTCCTTCCCACTTTCCCCCCAAAACTTTTACTCCCCTCCCCTCCTAACCCCTCAATCTACCCAAAATCCATTTCCCACCAAAATTTTACTCTCCCATTTATTTTTTCTCAAAATTTTACTCCAAAAAACCCTCAAAACTTTTTATTTTCCCCCAAAATTTTTACTCCCTCCCACTTTTTCCCTAAAACTTTAATTCCCTTCCCATCCCACCTCCCATTTATCCCAAACCCTCCCCCCTCCAATTTTTTTTTAATATTTTCCCTCCAAAATTTTACTCCCCCTATTTACTTTCCCTCAAACTTTTATTCCCCAAAACTTTTATTTTTCCCTAAACTTTTACTTCTCACCCTTTACTCTCAAATAAAAATCAAAATTATCCAAAAAATCACTAAACATAAATAGTAATAATTTTATTTATATCTACTATTTATATTATTAAATTAAATTTCACATTTTATATTATTTATATTATTAAATTGTTTAGTCATATTGAATATTTATATTAAAATTGAATTATTAATTATGCCATAAAATATTCGTGTTAAAATTTTATATTGGTATTAATTTCACATTTTATTTTTAAAATAACTTTTATTAAAAAATCATATTTTTACATTTAATATATTTTTAATTCTAAAATACATAGTGACAAGAATCAAGATAATTGAAACAACTAAGCAAGCAAAGAAGCTAACCAATATATAAAAATTAATAAATAAATTATGAAGTGATGAAAGTTAATAAAAAATTTGATTAATGTGGACAAATTTTATTACGATGGGTGACAATGGTTACAAGGACCCAAAATTATTTTTTAAAATTTAACTCGAAGAAATATATTCGATTCGATTCGAATTCCATCGAGAAAACTTCAAATAAAGTTAGGATGATAAAATGAGATTCGAAAACTCGATTAACTCGAAAATTTTCGATTCGATTCGATCGAATGCTCACCCCTAATAAACCCCATGTCAATACAATTAACCCTGAACCTCAAACTCTAATATTTAAATCTCAAACCCAAACCCTGAACCCTAAACCTTAAATCTCAAACTCGAACCCTAAATCTTAAATCTCGAACCCCAAACCTTGAGCAAGTTTAGGATTTAAGTTCAAGTTTGGGGTTTATGGTTTTGATTTTTAGAGCTTAAGGTTTATGGATCAATGGTCAATGTTCAATGTTCAAGGTTTAAGGTTCGAGGTTCAATGTTTATGTTTATGTTTAGGTTTAGGGTTTAAGTTTGAGGTTTGAATTTGGGGTTTAGGATTCGAGGCTTAGTGTAAAAAAATTACCAAAATTATGTGTCAATGACATGGAAGAAATTGTTGAAATGTCATTAAATAATTAGAAAGGGATCACAGATGATGTGGTAGGAAGGGTCCATATATAATTTCCCGATTTATTGGCTATTAGATCCTTGTTTTGTTTTGGTTGGAGCATTGACTCTCATTCATTGTACTAAATTTGTCAAAAAAAAATTTCTTAATTTGAAGTTTATGCTCTCATTCTTTTTAGGGGTGAGCAAAATCTGATCCGGTTCGAAAAACTCGATAAATAATTTAAATTTTAAATTAAATAGTTCAAGTTAATCGAGTTATTTGGATCAACTCGAATAAAAAATTAAAATTTTCAATTTAACTCGAATATGAATTAAACAAGTCGAGTTATCCAAAATTCGAATAAGAAAAACAAAACTACATCATTTTGATAAATGTTTAACTTTTCTAAAGTTAAATGTCAAAATCATTAAGTTAAAAGGCAAAACTACATCATTTTGATAAATGGTTAGCCATTAAGTTAAAAGGCAAAATAATTATATTGTTTATGTAGTTAAATAATCGTGCACTTTGTCTATTAGTTAAATAATCGATCCATTTAAACGCAACATTGAGTATAAATTATATGATTAATTAACTCGACTTGAAATTTTTTTACTCGATTTGATTCGAAAAAATTCAAATTAAGTTCGATTGTTAAAATAGGATTTGTCAACTCGACTAACTCAAAATTTTTTTACTCGATTTAACTCGACTCGATCGAATGCTTACACCTAATGGCTCTTATTGATTGTAAAGTTTTTCATCCGAAAGTTTAAAAATGGATAATACAAATTTTGATCCCTGAAATTGGCAATTATGTTCACTTTAATACTTGTACTTTTTTATCCACTTTGACACTTGACAAGTAAGTCTATTTTGATCCCTAACCTTGAAAATTATAAAAGTTTGATGATATGACATAATCTTAAATCGTCATTTTCTGTGTTTTAATAATCGAACTAATGGTTGAACAAATCAAACCACCGGTTCCTGATTCAACTAGTTTGACTGGTTCGACCACCGAACCAACAATAATTAAATAAATAATTTAAAATTCATAAAAATCTAGAAAATTTAAAAAAATTGATTAAGTTAATTCAATATGTTCAACTGATGATTTTTTCCGGTTTTTAATTTCTATAAGTTTCGAGCAATTTTTGAGTCAATCAGTTCAACCTTTTGTTCAGGCCGTTGTATAGATCAATTATTGGTTTGTCAGATATGATCTTATTCTAGTAACACTGGTCACATAATCATATCTTGACAGAATCTAAATTTAGAAACTAAAATAAATCTAATTGCTAAGTTCAAGTACTAACATCAACATAATTACCAAAAATTATATCATCTGAAAAAACAATGTAGTGGGAAAAACTAACATTAGGTGGGGCTGTATTGCAGCCATTGAAACGGGGTGTTAGAATTATGGAGTTCTGGTGCATTTTAATTGATGTTCAATTAGGTGTCAAGATATATGGTAATCTTTGATTAATGGAACAGTTTGGCTTTCCTTAGAGCATTGAAATTTGCATGTGACCATGTTGACTATGATTTGTTAAGTCATAGTATGCAGATTTTATGTGCATTTAATCAATTTGTCAACTTCGGGTTCAGCCACATTACCAGAACCAAAGGGCTAAAACAAGTGGTAGATCCTTGAGCCAGCTATTAAATGGTCCAATGGCTAAGTCTCCTATTGGGCTTCAATCGGCTAGCCACTACGCTAACCACCACCAAGGTAGCAGGCTTTGTGTCATCTGTTTTGACCCATTGAACCACATTCACTTTCCGAAGAGTACGTAACTCAAAATGACGTTACATTATACTTTTAGAGCGTTCGGACTTTGGAGGTAGAATCTAGATTTGGACTTTCAAAATGAATTGTTAAAAGGGATAATTACGAATCTTAAAATTTTTAATTTTTATGGATATTAATACACCATCAAGTATAGTTATTATCTTTAAGAGGTAAAATTAATAATCTTAGCGAATTAAAAACACTTACTTCAACCGATCATAGATAAAGAATAATTTGATCTCTACGCACTCTGATGCAAGCAGACAGCTTTAAGACAACCGAAGAGTTTTGTATAAATAATATTAATGTATGTATTTCTTAGAAAACTCCTTTTAACTTTCATTATTCTTATTTAATTTACGCATTAGAAAATGTCTTAACGTACAAATTCTGACACTTTTATAATTCGTTTTTCATTTCACAAACCCTTTTTAACATTTTCGACCTAATTATACTAGTGCTTTTTTTTCCGGAAAATTCTACGATTTTTTATAACTCTTTTCTAAGGATTATTTAAATTGTTTATATATATTAACAATTAGGATAAAGTTGTTGAAATCGGATTGGATTGGTTAGATCGAAAATCCGTTGGTATATTAATCAAGAGAAAGAAGCGCAACAAGGTTAAAAAATTAGTTGAACATGATTTTCCTTTTTTCCATTTAAATAATTTTTATTTTTAAATAATTTTTAATAATTTATTTAATCAAATTGAACTAACTGGTCAAACTAAGGACGGGTGGCTTAATCAATCTGATCAACAGTCTAGTTACCACCTGTCTAGTTACAAAAACTTTAAAATTGAGGTAAAGCAAAGACCGGACCAATCCGACTAGGAATTCGTAGCCTGACTAATTCGACCAGACCGTAAACTAGGGGTATGCAAGAGCCCAACTGCTCAAATTGGGAACTAATAACCTATTCTAATCCTCACAGATACTCCATTCCTAACAGGCAATCTAAAATGCCGATAACCCTTGCCTCCTTTTTCTTAAATTATTGTACTCATTTTCTCCCAATATATCCCCACTTCTAATCTGTCTTGTTTCACTTTTCTTCTTTTTGATGCCTTATTATCACAAAATATTTCATGTTTCTTCACGAAATACAAGGTTTCGATGTGTTTCTTTCAGACAAGAACACCAACAAGTGACAGACAGCTTTGTCATCCACTCTTCTGTACTGTTGCCTCTGAAAACCATGTCTACCTCCATCATTTGAACTTGATTCTAAGCTTTGATAATTGAGTTTAAGTTGAAGAAATAATTGGTTTCTTATTTCAAACTAAACTCATCATTTCAATATATTTAGTTAACCTGTCAACAATTCAGAGGATTAAGTGATTAAAAGATTTGTATTGACACCTCTATGTTTAGGGTTTAAACCCTCTACCCTAATTTGTTAGGTAAAAAAAGAAGAAGTTTGGTCTTCTATTTTTGGGTTAAAATATGTCATAAGTCATTTATCTCTTCGAAAATACTTTCAACTTTAGGAATTTAGTCTCTTTACTTTTCAATTTTCAAAATTTAAGTTCAACTGTTAGCTTTGTTAGTTTTTTAGATTAAATTCAAGCTCATTACAATGTCAATTTTTAGAATAAATCTCAAAATTATACAAGAACTTTGGTTTAATGTGCAATTTCATACATGAAATTTTGATTTGGTTCGATTCTCATAAATTATTAACACAGTTGTTAATATATATATATTTGTATATTGCATACTCAAATAATTATACTTATCCAATATATAAATAAATTGATGTATTTATTTCTTTAAATTTGCATGATTGAATCAAAATTAAAGTTTCATGTATACATTTAAACCACAATATCAAAGTTTCAATTGTATAATTACACCAAATCAAAGTTTATGTATAATTTTGAGATTTATCCCTTTTTTAATTACATGGCTATCAAGTGATTATTTTTTTTTACCTGAATTTTGAAATTTGAAAACTAAAATGCTAAATTTTAAAAATAAAAGTATAAGGACTAAATTTCAAAATTTCCAAAAGAACAAAGACTTATGACACATTTTAACCATTTGCTTATGCTCATAACATCCTCAAACCCTTAAATAAAAAACAATAGGTGTTCAAAAATATTTGAACCCGCATTCTCCTAATTATCGCAATAATAATAATGTAAACTGAATTAAGGTTCAATAATAAACAATATTTAATGATATTAATTATTTAAATTTACTAGACGGACCAAAATATTTTAAACTAAAACTAAGGGTCTGTTTGATTGCCAATAAAATATTTTCCATAAAATGATTTCGGAAAATGTTTTACTTTTCGTAAAATGATTTCTTGGAAAATATTTTCGGTGTTTGATTGAATCTGTAAAATATTTTCTAATTTTTATGCGATTTCCGAAATATTTTTCAAAAAATTGTTTTACATATATTGATATATATTAATAAATTTTATATTTTAAATTATTTTTACATATATTGCAATGATTTATTTATAATAATACTCAATTATTAAGCTACAATATTAATCGTTATAAATTGAAAAAAATTAATATCAAATAAATTATTTGTAATTGTGTTAAAAAAGCAAGTATTGAACAATTAAAAAAACAAGTTACTGGAAAATCGATAAACAGAAGCAATTTTCTACCGGAAATGAAGGAAGGAATGAAGGAGTCGATAGAGAGGAGAACACGGAAAATGTCTTACGGAAATTGTAAGGGTAAGACATTTTCCCTAAAATGTAACCCATTTTCCCTTGTTTTGGAGTTCATTTTCCAAATGGAAAATATTTTCCGCCAATCAAACGCTGGAAAAGTTGAAAATAATTTTCTGAAAAATCAATTCCTTCAATCAAACAGACCCTAAATGTGAAAAAGTGCTCCGTCGAAGGTGAATTATCATATTTACATTTTTTCCATTTTTAGATGCAAAAGTGTGGACCAATCTTTTGTTGTTTGCTCTAATTGTGCTTTCAGATTATTTAAAATTTAATTCATTTACTTTTATATCGTTTCTTTATTTTTCTAATTTAATAATTAAAGTCTAATTAATAATGCCCTGAAATGAGTAACCCCAAATTTGAAATTGAAATAGGTTCAACATTTTATTAGCTTATTTGACCTTCCACATGTGTAATATTTTGATCAGATGTTGTTATCAATTATTAAATTAAAAGAGTAAAATAACTAAAACCTTAAAATTAAATATAAAAATAAATTTTAAATATATAAAAAGCACAAGAATCATTAACATAATTAAACCTTCTTTACTTCTATCATTATTATTATTATTATTATTATTTTGTTCAAAACTTGTATCATTGTAAAAGTAAGATCCCAATGTTGACATGTAAAAATTTCTATTATGACACATGAAATAAAACATATATTTAAGGTTTCATAGTTTAATATGAAGTCCAAAAGTAAGCAACAATTACAAGTACTTGAACCATACATGCATATTCAAGAAACTTTTATTTTAGACACAGATTCCATGCCTAATTTGTCTTCTAACTTTACTTATGCTAGGCTTGATTTATATATATATATATATATTGCTTAATTAGCAGAGAAGGATTGGCTATAAAACATTTGTTAATTTCTTTGAACAAATTCTCAAATCTAAAGTAGGGATTATAGGAACTCTTTATTAAAGGAGAATTCTAATGCACTTGTGGAGTCAAAAAAACTTTTTTTTGGGTGGAATTAAATTGTATATTTTTACGGTGGTAAAAATATAATTTCACCATTTTAATAGTCTATTTTTACATGATTAAATTAAATTGTTATCATTTTCAGGTCAAAGTGTAATTGTATCATTATTAATTTAAATTTTTTATAAATTATAAAGGGCCTAAATGGAAAATTTTCTATTTTAGGGGGGGTCGGGGCCCTGCCAGCCCCCCTTGGCTCTTTTTACAAAAATTGAAAGTTAGTCCCTTTACTTTAATTTGCTATAGTTATTTTAGTAATTTTGAAAAAGTAATTCAGTTATTGATAAACACAAAATTTTTTTGACTGAATTTAACATCATGAGTTAGCCGACACCAACTTAATTGGAAAATATGTGAAAGACAATTTTTTTCAAATTAATAAATACTATTATAAAAGTATTTACCTCATTTAATATTTTTATACAATACTTTAAAAAAAACTTAAGGCCTCATTATGAATTAGAAATTCATGAAATTTAATAAGCTACTCCATTTATTCTAATTTGTCTGAATTTGATCCTTGTACATTAAATTGAGAAGTTAGTTCAGTTGTTGGTAAACACGTGTATTTGAGTTGTTTATTTTTTTCTAATTTATTGCATATAAAGGGATTCAGTGCTATTTTTGTTAATTTCTTGTGTATAATTTGTTGAACTGTTGATTTCGAGGTTAATAATTTAACAAGAAGATGTATAAGTGTTACTCAATTGAATTAACTTCTCTGCTTTAATAAGATACAACGGAGAATCAAGTTTTGACAAATTAAAAGTTGAGAGATTAACTTCTTGATTTTTGTAGAGTGGAAGGACAAAATTCACAATTTGGCCTAAAAAAAGTTGACATTTAATATATTGAAGGGTTAAATCACTATTTTGAACTTGAACTTGGCAACTATTCTCACATTGAGGCCTGAACTTTTTTTTGTCTAAGTTAGTCCCTAAATTTGGCAATTGTTCCCACATTAAGGCCTAAACTTTTTTTTGTCCAAGTTAGTCCCTAAACTTGGCAATTGTTCCCACTTTCGAACCTAAACTTTTTTTGGTCCAAGTTAGATCCTGATATTTCCTTGAAAACTTTAGAGTTCTAGCCCCGATGCGAGAACAATTGCAAAGTTCATAGATTAACTTGGACAAAAATAAGTTTAAGTCCCAATATGGGAACAATTACCAAGTCCCAATATAGGAATTGTTGCTAAGTTGAAGGTCCCTACTCCCTATATCCAAACTGTTATACAATTTGGAATCTGAGAAACAGCTGGATCCAAACACTCTGCAATCAAATTCAAAGCAGTTGAAGCCTTCCAATAGCACATATTGCAACCCAAAATTGACCGAAAGGGTTCAAAATTTTAACATTTTTGTAGGGTTTGGTATTAGTTGTTTTCTGACATGAGGTAAACAAACAAAAAAACAGTGGGTGTTAAATGCCAAAAACGACTGTTGTTTTAGAAAATGGTATAATTCTACGAAAAGGTACAGTAAAATCATTACAATTTCATAAAAGGACATGTAACATTGGTGAGAGGAATTAGAAGATAAGAATAATACCCTTTGAAACCCCCAATAATGCTTTTGCTTTCTTCTTTGTTGGTTTACAATATTGAATATTTCCAAATGAATTGAGCCAAATATATATGGTTGTGCATGATTGGATAAGTATTAGGTCAAATTCTATAAAAGGTCCTTGGAATATATGTTTTTGACAGATTTAGTCCCTATATTATAATTTGATCATTTCTAGTCCTTTACTTTTCAATATATGCATTTTTATTCATGAGATCAATTTTTCTGTAAATTTTATCAAATAATTCGATTTGACCTATTTTTGTAACGTATTGATGTGACATATATATATATAGTACCTTGGCTTTTTTTTCTCTGTCGGATTTAGTGGTAGATTTCCGCATTAAGATTTGAGGATTTAATTAAAATTTTTAAAATTTTGGGGTTTTATTTTAATTTTTCGAAACTTCAATGGGCTTGTTTAATGAGAAATTTTAAAAATTTTGGAGAGTCTAATTAAAATTTTGAAAAACTCTGAAGAGCTTAATAACAATTTTCCAAAATTCTTATCCACCTCTAGTTGGATTATACAATTTTCTCCATTTTCTTAAAATGTGCAAAAGAAAAATGTTTCAATGCATATAAGATTGAAAATAAAGGTTTAAAAAGTAAAAGGATTAAATCTATAAAAAATATAATGCAATACCTTCTATAAAATTTGACCTAAAGTATTATTATGGAATTTCCACCTTTAATTGGACCAACTCAGAAGAAACTAAGGACCACAATACCAACTTGTATATGAAATGATGGCAACCTACATTTGGCTGTTTTTTTTTTTTAATTATTTTATTTTATTTTATTTTCATCCCACTTTGTTAAATTATCACATGCATGGCAATTTTTTTAAAGCTAATTAGGGCCCGCGTTCGATTGAATCGAGCCGAATCGAATAAAAATATTTTAAGTTAATTAAGTTGTCGAGTCATATTTTATCATCCTAGCTCGATTTGAAATTTTTTTGAATCGAGTCAAGTGAAATGAAATTCAAACTGAATCGAATTGAGTGAAATTATTAGAGTTAAGTTTAAAAGCTAAGCATGTCAAATTAAAATCTTGTTCCAAAATAATTAATTCCATATTAGAACACATAAATTTGAAACCATATATATTTGAAACTTTTTGGAAGCAAAACAATTAAAAAACACACTTTAGTATGATGAACAAGAATAATTAATTAACTTATTTATGTCCCAAAATTATTATTTTAGAAATTTTTTAAAATTTTTAAATTTATTTACATATTCTTTAGAAATTTTTTAAAATTTATAAATTTTAGAATTCTTATAAATATTTTAAATTTTTGAAAATTATTTTGTATTTTTTACTGAGAGAGACCAATTTGCTCATTTTCAAAATTGATAGGGACAAAAGGGGTATTTACACCAATCTGTTATTCGAATTATTCGATCTGTAAAATTTAACTCGACTCAAACTTGAAACTTAAATTACTTATTTGAGTTGACTCGAATAACTTGAATAACTCGAACAATTTGATTCGATTAACTCGAAATTCAAATTTTTTTCAATTTTTTTAATAAAATCAAGTTTTACTCACCCCTAAAACTAATAACAATATTTTGTTTTGTTTACTTTAAACAATTCTTTTATAAAATTATCCAAAAAAACATTTTAAAAATAAATTATTTATCTTCTTCACCGTGATTTGCCATTGCCATGCCTTGGATTCTTCAAAGCTATATGCATTTTATAAAGTTTAGCTTGACTTTATATTAACCTTTGAATTCAAAATGTGGTAATTAATCAAGGGGTCCAGCTATTTACGAGCTTTTTCGAAATTATATTTATCGATAATTAGAGTATATTCAAATACAACTCACATGGAACATTGTAAAACTAGAACGTTAGTAATGATAATATATCGCAAAGAAAAGAGAAATAAAAATAAAGAACACACAGATTTTTACGTGGAAACCCTTTAAGGAAAAAAACCATGGGCAAGGGAGAAGAAAATTCATTATGTCAAATTCGAATGATTACAAGAGGAGTTTTGACTACATCTATTTAAGTTGAAAAAAGTTAATTCTAATCAAAGTCAAATATATATGCTAATAAATACTAAATATATTATACTCATAAATATTAAATCTTCTAGATTGAATATATATATATATATATATATATATATATATATATGTAACTTGATTTGTAAGAAATCTCTTAGAATTTGAGTCACAGAACTCTAACAAACGTAAATTAAAATAAAATTTGAAAAAATTTCAAATATGGTTTACATAGCGTGAGACTTGAAAATTTAAAATTTATGCCTCAACCTTATCGTTAAGCAAACAATCTCGAACTTTCATGATAGTCGGTGCAGCACCAACTTTGGACCCCTTATTTGTTATAAGTTTGACTTCGCCACTAATGGTAGCCTATATGATAAGGTTGAGCAAAAAAATCAAGAAACTGAAAATCGATCCGAACCATAATGTTTTGAACGGTTTTCATTTACTAGTTAAAAATCGCAAATATCTTAACTGAACTAAATTCTATTTTTTTATTTAATTTATAAATTAATTTTAAATTCTTATGATGTAAAAAAATAAATATTTTATAATTAAAATAGTAAAAATAATATTAATATATATTTTTTTAAAAATACCATATAAGAGTTATTGATGATTTTTATTTACTTAGAAAATATTTTTATAGATACATTTATGAAAAAGACTTAAAACTTTCCCAAATAATGTTCAAAATCATAAATTAAAATTTATTTTATCAAAATAAAATAACTCATTATTGATATAAAAATATTAATAACCGATTGAATCAAACCGAATTATTATAAATAATTTAGTAAATTAAAAATTCCAATCGAACCAAACCGATATCAATTCAAGTGTGATAAGATTATCAATACATCCAATGCAAACTATTATTTTTAGTACTTACCTTCTCTTTGTGGGTTTAAGGTTAAAGTGGTCGTTATCCAAATATAACTTTCCTTCATGGAACATATAAACAGAAATATCAGAAGAAGATAAAATTTGATTTTTAAATATAAAAAGGTTAATTACATCAAACATCTTCAAATTATGGTTCATATTCTAAATTGAATTGCAAATTTTAATCATTTTAATTGAGTTTTAAAGTATTAGTATTATATCAATTAAGTCCTTTTGTCGGCATAAACAAATGGATCAAATTTTAAACACATATGTGCCTAGTTATCACGTAGATAACTTAGTTATGACATGTTTAAAAAGAAAGTTAATCCTCTTAAACTTTAATGACACTTTTTTAACATGTTAAATGCAAATTATCTATGTAATTAGTACAAACGCGTTTTAAATTTAATCCACGTGTTTTAAATATGTACAGATCAGTTTAAGAACATATGATGAAATTAATTCATATAAAAATAATATCGAGACATCATCTTTTGGGGACCCACGCAAACTTGATATTATCTATCGGTTCATTATATTAAACAAACACTTCGTCCGATCTCATTCAAGTCGACTCCAACAGTGCTCTAAATTGACACATGCTACCTTATCATTGTACTTAGAGGGAAGGTTACTCAATAGCTAGAACTCACGCCCAACCTTCATTCCCTTATAAATACTCTTCACCAGAGTAGAGTAAAGGGCAAACAACCTCACTCTATATAACTGCTCTTCACGCCATTCACAGTGTGAACTGTTCTTATCCTAGTAATTATCTCACTCTTAAAATATGAAAGATCACCGTAAGTTACCCTTATATTTTATATTGTAACAATATATATCTTAAAAAATAATTCCTTTTCAACCATTTACATCCTTTTAATTTAAAATAACATAAAAATCTCAAAATCCGAACTCAAAATTGTGAGTTGAGATTTCTTTGCCTTATCCAAAACCAATCAAAGTGGCAAATTAGTGACAAGTTTCCATGGGATTATCAATTGTCATTTTCACCGGCATCATCATGAATCTGAAATTTTCAAACTTAGTGGGAAAAATAAATCTTACCCATTCCCTACTTTTAATTAAAAAAATCACAATCTTTGCTTAATGCCACAAAATCAAAACAACAAGCATACATCAGCTTCAGCATGGTAAATCTTATGTTCCCCATTTACAAAAAAGAAAAGAAAAGAAAAGAAAAAGACATATAAATATATTTTTATGATTTCAAATATATATACATCGCAAATTAAAATTTTAAAAATATTAAGAGATTAAATGGGATTTTTATAAATTTTGAAGGATGTAATTAAAATTTTGGAATTTTAAGGAAGTTAATGAATTTAATTATATTATAAAATTAAGTATGGGCAGATAAAGCCACTTGCCTAATGGCAAAAGTAAACTTATTAAATGGTTGTAATCTAATTACTACATCAGTTGGTACAAAGGAAATGGGATGTTTTTAAGGGATCAAAATGATGTTGCAGATCACATGATTCAACATGTTATAATAAGAAGCCCTATATTCTAATTGTTTGAAGTTCCGCCGGATTCAATAAAAGATGTGTTGATTGTTGATTGTAATAGTTTTAATTTAATTTAATATGGACGGATTGATGTAATCGCTTTATGCTATGCTTTTATTTACTAAAAAATTATAAAATTTTAGTGATGAAAAAATGTTATGCCAATGATACTTGGTAAAATTATATTTAAGATTTTCAATTAATAATTATATGATTTATTTAGATTAAATTTGATTTTGATATATTTATTATGTTTAAGGTTGGAATTTAGATCTTCTACTTTATTCTGATATAATTTGGTTTTTTATATTTATAATGTTATTAGTCTGTTTAAATAATTAACACTATTAATAATTTCGATAAATTATTTACATTGATTTAAAAATATTATTTTTAACTCATCATGCTGACATGAATATTTTCGTGTCAAAAGAGATATTTAAAAAATTAATACTATTAATTATTTTGATTAAATTAAATTACAAAATTTCATTCCATAGTTTAATATAATAGAGAACATAACTACTCATTTTATTATTGAAAAAATTTCTTTTCATTTGTAAATATTTTTACACAGTAGACAACGTACGCAATAATTCAAGGTTTATTTATTCTTCTAATTTAATCTTCTATGGACCACGCTCTTTTTTTATTTTATTATTATATCAATTTTAAATATGTTAAAATTTTAAAATAGCTACAATACATGTATTTAAAATATATTACATTTGGCTCGATTGAGTCTTAGTTTAATTAGTATAGTATTGTTATCTATGCAGGAGGATATGAGTTCAAGTGCACTGAAGTGTATTATCCTCCTATTCATGAATTGAGAAGGGACTATAAGTAATTTTAAAGCATTATATAAAAGACAAATATAATCTGAGCTTATAATTACCTTATTTAAATATATATATATATATATATATATATATTGCATTTGGAGAATGAGGCACTAATCCAAAATTATCATTTCAAAAGAATATTCATTTTGACCCAAATAGGGGTAAAATTGTAAAACGACCCTCAAATGGGCATACCCAAGAACGTAAAGAAGACAAGTGAGTTCATCAAAATGATCGGTCAACCACTTTATCTCACAGTGATTTGATTAAAATACCCCAATACCATCTCATATTTACAAACATACCCTTTCCCACTTATTCAGGAATAGCACTCAACATAGCCGTAAACTTCCTCCTCCCCTTCCCCCTCCCCCCTCTCTTCCCTCCGCCGCAACCGACGCCGGAACCAACTTTCCGACGTGGAGACTCACACGAAAACTCGAAAGGAATAACAGTTTTACGCCGCAACCCAGATTTTTCACCACCGCAGCCGCCACTTTTCATTAAAGCCGAGCTAGCTTTGACAGCCAATGCAGCCATTTCTTCAGCTTGTAAAGGATGTTTAAGCCAAGTCAACGGCAAAGCAAAGTAAAGCTGACCAGGTTGAAGCTCTTCGTCTTCTTCAATGGCGGAAACGACATCGTCGAAATCCATCTCGTCGGAGTTACAAATGAAACACATGGGGTTCCTTTGCAATACGTAAGAAACCTTTACAGGGTACGGAAATTCCTGTAACCTTCCGTCTTGTAGAATCAACTTAGCCGTCGTTATTTGAGTCGACTCACATGAACTACAAATACCCATTTTTTTCTGGATTTTAATAATGTCGTGTCCTCTTTTTGGAACTGAAACGGAGTGTTTTTTTTTTTGGGGGGTTTGGTGAAGGGGAAGATGATGGGTGAGTTTATATAGAGGGGGAAGAAATAAGTGGACCGGTATCCGGTCGGGGATATTGAACCGGGTTTGCCACGTAGGATTTTGTCGTGACGTGGTAATAAACCATTTTTATTGGAACAGTGGGCATGGGTGCCAGACTGTAAGTTGGTGGTGGTGACAGACAGGTTGTAGTAAGTGTTGAGGATTAGTGCAACGTGATATTAATGTTTTTGATATTTGATAATGGAATTTTAAGTAAGGGAAAAAATATTTTCTATTCATAAAATTTAAATTTATAACCTTATTTTCTTTTTCTTTTTTCCAATTTTTATTATAGTTATTTGAGGGTTTATATGTCATAAAAATTATTTGATACATGATTCACAAGTTTCAATAAATTTAATGAGATAATATTTTTTTCTATACGAGAATAATCAATTAAGGAATCAAGAGAGTTTTAAAGTAGATTAAAATATGTCGAGATAAATGAGGTCGAAGCCTCAGAGGGATGATTCACCTGGTGGTAGGGATGAAGTTAGAAAATTTTTTTAAGAATGCGAGATTAAATTATATGTTTTTATAAGAACTAAAATGAAATTTCACCATTATATTAATTTATATCCTTGTGTTTTTCAAAAAAACTAAATTGAAATTCTAGTATTCTTTCAAGGGCCATACTATAATTTTATCATATATTAACTTCAAATTTTATAGATTTTTGGGGTCTAACAAAACAATTTTCCATTTTAAGAGCTCCGCTCCCTTCACCATCAAACCCCTACATGATGGATCGAAAGCCTAAGGTTTTTTCTAGGATAAATGAGCCAAAAGTTTAAGGAGAACACCCCGAGGGATGCAAGTGTGTAGTAATAGTTACGTGTTATCTCCTGATTGATGGTTGTCACTTAAGTTAACTAGTATGATTTCTCTTATTAACTCGACAATATAATTCATTACGACTCGATAACAGATTGACAAAATAATTGAACACCGTCATACACTTTTGATCGATTAATAATTTATTTTTTAAAACATTTCGTATCAAATAATCGTGTAATGAAATTTATATTGAAAAATTAAGGTACTTGGAGAAGAAGAGAACGTGAGATTGCTACATAATATTATCCCAGAGGGAATATGAAATAAGCAAAGTATCCATGAGGAACAGAAAAGACACGTGGGGCAGAACCCCCAACAATCCGACATCTGATCTGGCGCTGCCGCTGCACGGCTGCCGTGGATTCGACCCCAAAGCGGCAAAGCCTCCCCTTACGCCGGTCATGTCCCTATTTCTTTACTTCTTTTAATTATTTTATACCCTATCCTTGTCGTTGAAGCGTCGACAATGGCACTTATTTTTCTATTTAGCTGTTAGCCCTCGGGATTTACATGTGCATATATGCTACTGAATACTCTAAATTTTGGCAAGTAACACATTGCTTTAATGGTAAGGTTGTGTGATGATCTAAATTTTTAGGTGAGTTGAAATTAAATTATAAATTTTTTAGAAGTTTGTAAAATTGAATGTCGATAATGGTAATATAGAACGATTGCAAAGTAATAAGAAAGAAAAATAAAACACAGATTTTATGTAAAAATCCTTTTGGAAAAAAACCACGGGTAGAGGAGAAAAAAATTCACTATTGTTGAAAATCAAATGATTCAAGAGGAGTTCCGACTACATCTATTTAAAAGCTGAGAAAACATTATTCTAATCAAAGTCAAATAGAGGGAGTGTAGTTCTATATGAATTCTACTTGTGCAACATAGTCCATACCATAGATCCCCTAGTTTTACCACTATATTATTTCTTTAATAATGATTCGGGTCACACAACTTTAACAAAGTCAAAATATAATTTTATCATAAATCAGTTTATGATGGTCAAATTCTGTTATTAGCCTTTGTACTTTGCGTAAGTTGTGAATTTAGTACATGTACTTTTAATTCGGTCATTTTCAACCTCTATACTTTTAGAATTTGAAAATCTTAATACTAATCAAATGATAACTATTAAATTCATTAAGTTAAGTTCATTATTTTAAACTTTGATGTGCAAAACATATTATCACATGTGTAATGTCTATTTATTATTTTCACATATTACTCACAAAAATCAATTAATAGATTTAATGATTATCATTTGCATTTTAAGACTAAAATTTTGAAATTCAAAAAATATAACCACTAAGAATGATCTAATTGGTGAACGTGAACTAAATCTATAACTTTACGCACAATACAGGATTAATGACATAATTTAACCAAACAGACTGTTACGGTTGGGTCAAGATCAGAATTTCAAAATATTAGAAAGGTACAAAGACTAAAACTGATCAACTTAAAGCACATATACTAAATACACAATTAACACAAAGTACAAGGCTAGGAATTTTTTTCATTTTAGAGGTCCAAAGTGTTATTTTATCATAATTAATTTATAATTTAATATTTTAAGAGTCCAAATTCATTTTTTGGAGGCCCCTGTCTGCCCATTTACATTTGCCATCAAGTTCAAGTTTAATCTTATGTACATGTGAGTTTTTACATTGAATTTATTCTAGTTAGGGGTGAGATCGATTAAGTCGAGTTTTTTTTGGATCTTTTGAATAATCTATCATAATTCAATTCAACTTTCTGTTTTATTATATATTAATTTTTATTTTAGAATTATTTTGACAACATGAGATTTATTTTATGAGGTAAAATTTCAATGTGTTTTTATAAATATTTTTAAAATCTTTTCAAGTAAATTAAAAAAACAATAAATTTCATATGGTATTTTTTAAAATTTTATTTCTTATATATTTTAAGTTATTTTCACTATTTTACATATAGGGTATTTATTTTCACATTGTAAAAATAAAATTTATTATAAATTAAATAAAAATTAGTACTTGGTTTGGTTCATTTAACTGTAATTTTTGAACTTATATTTCATAAACCGTCCAAATATCTTTGTTCGGATCAAAATTCTTTTCCCACATTTTGGGTTTTTTTCCCACATTTTAATGTTTTGCAATTTAATTGAAGACTTTCATTTCTATTTATTGAACATAAATTCACAACTTGATTATCATGATGTATGGGAAATGTCAATTTTATCCTTAGTGAACTTGGTCTTAAATGGGGGAATTTATCATTCTTATTAAAGAACTACTAACCATTTAGGTCAAATTTTGAAATGTTGGTTTGGTTTTACCATATATTTATGATGAATAGCATGATTTCAATTGTTTACCATATATTCATTCAACTCGAATTTTAAATCCGTAGCTGATCATTTATTGATATTTATTGGGTCGAGCGGTAATAAATTTGATCAGGGACAAAGTTAAAAAAAAGTTTTTCTAGGAGGCGGAATTAAGTTGTATATTTCTACAAGAGTTAAAATGTAGTTTCACCATCTTAATAGCTTATATCTTTATAATTTTAAGGACGGAATCAAATTTCTATCGTTTTTAGAGTCAATGTGTAATTCTATCATAATACTAACCTAAAATTCTATAACTTTTAAAGGACTAAAAATTATATTCACCATTTTAAGTGGGCCAGCCCTAAATTTGGATACCTTTCAAATAAAATTTCAATTTAAACATAAAAAATTCTTTAAACAAAAGTCAAAACTTATAATTCAACTTAAAAGTTAAGCAATTTGGGACAAGAAAGCAAGTGCAAATATTAAGATTCTAGTTCCAAATCTATTTCAACTATATATATACTCTACTTTTAAAATATTGATGTGAATTTTTCTAAATACCCATTTCAATTCATTGAAAATGTGTTTTAAAAAGTATTTATCGCATCAATATTTTAATTATTTATTGAATTAAAATATAAAAATGAGTATAATATAGAGATCAAAAATCGAAATTTGATTTTAAATAAAGGAACATTGCATAATAATTGAGGAATGAACATTGCAACCCTTTCTACGAACCTTCATGGGGGATCTTCTCTCCCCCACACCACCCACCGAAAGCACTCAACCTAGCTAGTTCAAAGAAACCCAATAATTCGAAATCGAATTTATATAAAGGTTATAAAGGGCTCACACGAATGCTTTTCATTTCTTTAATATTCTTCTAATTAAACTACATTAGTTTCTTTGTTGAATTAAGTGACATTTATATTTCCCTTTTCTTCATTTGACTTAAAACAGAGGGTGACTCCACTTTCGTTTTAAAGAGAATAAAATGTAAAATAATTCGATTCAGGATCTAGCTCGATTATCTGATTCGAAATACTCATGATTTAGGCAATATTAAACACTTCATTTGGAGGTTTCTTCTCTAATTTTTGGATGAGAACACCATCCTTCTGACCTTTTCCATCTGGATCTTCGATCTTGACCTCTGTTGATACCGTGTATCGATAAGACTAATTTATTAAGCTTTTTATCTGGATGGGAACCAACAAAATTCGAAATTAAAAATATTCAAAAATAAATAAATGTTTATTAAGAGTTGGAAAATCTCTTGTGACACTTCTTTTTTATTCTAAACGATGGAAACAACCTTTGTGATATATAAAAAATGAAATATCACCAGATTTTTGTTCAAAGAAACCCTATTTCATCCCCTTACCTCTTTCTTATCATCTATGTCCGTTTTACAATCTATAAAGATCCGTTCAGTGATTGTGGCTACTCCTTCAAACAATATCATCTCTAGAGTTCAAACTTAGGGGTGAAGCTAGAAACTTTTTTTGGAGTTAAAAATGTAATTTTGCCATTGCATGGGTATATATCTTAATAATTTTAAAAAGACTAAATCAAAATTTATCATTTTTAAGCTGTAATGATAAGTTTACCATGTATTTAATTAAAATTTTCCATTTTAATGTGCCTTTGCCCTTGCCTGAATTCTCCCATTAAGAATGCAATATATCATACCGTTACACCCAACACTTATCCGTCTTCTTAGTATTTTTAATAAATTAAAGTTAATAATTATCTTTAATCTCAATTACTTTGAAATTATGAAGATGTTGGATGTTGATGAGTTAGGCTTACATTAAAATGCCTATCAACTTGTGTGTGTATATATATCGGTTGGAACCATAATTGCAATTTACATGCCTAACTTCCATAAATCATACATATTTATACCAAATATTAATGGTACATAACTAATGAAAAATTTAGGAGAGACCATGCTTGAAGCTTCCATAAATAACAACAATATCAATAAAAAAAACCATGAAAAAATATAGACAAGGATTTTGATGTGTGTGACATTCTGGGATACATGTTTTTGCTTAATCCATTGGGGGGGTTGTATGAACAAAAAATAGTTGGCAAAAAGAAGAAATTAAAGCCCCCAACAACCGGCATCAACACACTAGAGACATGATTTTTTATATATAAATTTTAAAAATGCCCTTACAAAAATGGATTTAATTAAATATAAATTTAATTAGATCTTATAGATTTGTTAATAAGATTTGAGTGACAGACAACTTTTTTTCTCAACATATAGTATCTTTGATTTCAATCATACGGGGGGATCATGGAAAAGGTGACCATTGGAACATTCCCATGAAGGTTCCTCCATTGTTGAGAACATGAAGCTTTTCTATATATATATATATATTATAATGTAAGGTTGTCATGCACATTTGGTAGGGCCATTTAAGGGGACTTTGATCTTCCATGGTCAAAATCTGAGATCATGATTCAACAACACAGCTACTTATCTCTCCTAAGCAAATCAAATTATTGGATTTTGATTTAAAATTATGGAGGGTTGGAAAGGATTTAAATTATAATCTTTTTAGTGATGTTTTAATAATTTTAGTATTGTGTTAATGTAAATTTTTAAGATTTTTTTAGGGATTAAAATATAAAAATTCTATTTTTAGAGGAATTAAAATTCAATTTTAAATTTTACGAGGTCGGTAATGTTATTGGATTAATTTAAATTTTGCAATTTTTAAAGAGGTTAAAAGATAATTTTCTACTTTGAAGTGCCAGGCCTTGCTTGCCCTGGTCCCTCTAGTGTCAACTTTAATAATGTTTAATGAAATTAACCCATTTTAATATAAAGACTTTCAAATCTTAAAATTAATTGATTGAACTGATCGATTTAAAGTCGGTTTGGTTACATCGATTCTTGAACTTTATTTGGTCAAGTCAATTTTTGTAAATTATGGTCAAATTGTCAATTTAATAAAAAAATTTACTAAACTAATTGAAAAAATTGAATGCTCTTCCCTATTAATTTTCCCATTAGCTTAGGCATTAAATGCTACTCCTACTTTGACGTGAAGCATGTTTAAAAATTATGACTCAAATTGTATACGAGTGTTAGTGTCCATTCAAGTTGTCCATATGGTGAATATATAAATGTTTACAATTTAATCCACGATCACGTGTTTTAGAATTTTTTATTTTTCCTTTATCCCTTTTTATTTTTATTTTTATATTTTTAGTACTAGAATCAAGTTTTATCCTTTAGTTTTAAATAAGAGTGTGAAAGTAAAAGCATAAGCAAGGTTTTCAAAATCGATTAGACTAAAATTTAATTGGGTATCAATTGAGAACGAGACATCAAATTGGTTGACCATGAACCAATATAAATAAATTAAACTAAATTAAAAATCGATTTAACCGATTAAATTTTTAAAAATTTATTATAAAATTTATTTAATTAAATTATACCAATAATTCATAAAACAAAATAATGATTTTTACTCTTGGGTTTTTATAAGATGCTAGGATAAAATCAATGTATAAAAGGGAAGCTTTGGGCTTTGATTAGACCCAATGTTGCTACAGTTCAAGGCTGGCTCATCATAGCTAATTTTGGGGTTGTCTCAAAGTGGAGATAAAATCACAAAGACCAATTCTAGGTTTAGTGTGATATATATATATATATATATATATATGACAATAACCAAGAGGTTTTGGTTGTGGAGTAGAGTTGGTGATATTAATATATTTTATATTTATTTAAATTTAATTAATTTAAAATATAATTTTAAAATTTTGTCTAAATCAATCTATATTATCTAATAGTTAATTTAAATTTATTTTAAGTTCACTCTATTTTGTCGATTGAGTGTTAACTCGATTGATATTGATATTGTTGTCAGTGCAAGAGAACATGAACTCGAGGCGCTGAAGCGCATTATTCTCCTATTTAAGGATTGAGGGTAATAAGTATTTCTAAATATTGTATAAAAAAACAAATATCATTGTAATAATATTAATGTTTTAAAAAAAAGTTCACCCTATTTTAAAAAAACTAAAAAATATATTTATATTATTTTTTAATTTGATATTTAATAATTTTATATACTTTTAATTTATTAAAATTTTATATATAAAAATCTAACATTCTTTAATGTGTACTAGTGCTCATGAGTCAAGTTAGATCGAACACATACTTTATGCTTACCCAAACCCAGCTCGATCCAAAATTTGAACTTAAAATTTTACCTAAACTCATCCATATTTACAAAAAAAACTAACACAAACTCTTTCTAGACCTATCCATATTATTTTTAATATTTTAAATTTTTTATATTATATTCTATTATTTTAATATTTAATAATTTTATACATTTATATTTATTAAATTTTTTATATAATCATCTTAACATTATTTTAATGTTTACATTAATATAGATTTATTTTTAATATGTTCTAAATTACATCATATATATAAAAACAACAAAATATAAAATATTATAAATTTAAGTTTAGAACTTATGTTCAAACCCAACCTATTTTTAATACAGGCCTAACTTTTTTATCTAAACCTACTTTTCGAGACTAATATTTTTATCTAAACTCTCCCAAATTTCAAAAAAATCTCTCTTAAATTTCGATAAAATCTTCAAGCCTAAGCAGATCATCTGACCCATTAACAGGTCTATGCATGCATCCTATTACCATAGATTTTCTTTAATATAATGCCTAAAACCATATATAATTCTTCCACAATCTATCTTTAAATAAGTGAATAAATCTGGTGCCACATAAATTTATGTATTATAAATTATATAATATACAAAAATAATCTAATTTTTTTCTCAAAATCATTTTAGGCTTTTATATTTTTGCTCCAATCTTACATATAAACATTGATAAATCATTATGTATTAAAGTATTGAACAACAAATTTCAAACCACTTTCAAATATAATATCTTTCGCCAAACCCTCTCAAATTTCAAACTTAAACAAATCAATTAACTCATGATCATGATCAAGTCTAGTACAATCCAAAAAATTTAACCTAGTTCGATTTAGAATTAAGCTTTCATGACTGAGGAAAATTAATGATATGTATTTAACCAAGTTAAGCTTATTCATCTAATTAATTTCCTCATTTAATAAATAATTTCACATCCAAATTTGATCCACAAACACCTCTAATAAATCACCAATGAACTAAGCTAATAGGCCTTTATGATAAATATTTTCTAAATAAATGATTTTTTTTCTATTATTTCAAAACAATCTAAAATTGATAATAGATAAAAGTTTCAATGAATTTCAGTCCTAGAAAATCGTAGCGAAGAGATGGCAGCAGCTCATAAGTGCTTGAAATTTATGAAATGTAATCAAAGCGAAAGGTTAAATCCCATTGCTCATTAACCCTAGACATCATTTTTAATCATCGCTGCGCTTTACAACAAATAATACTCTATTTAAAAAAAATGCTTATAAATTATACTTATAATGGGAAAAAAAATTTGATGTTGGTTCAGGCATTCAGAATGAGTAGGAGGTAATTGATCATCAAAATAATCAGATTTTTTAAAAGAAATTCATCATTATGCCTTCAAGAGATCCTAACATGCAAAAGCAAAATAAAAAATAAATTCATTTTTAAATGAAAAAAACAAGCAAAATTAGAGAAAAAAGGGATGGATTTCTCTCAGACAAATGCCTCGATTTGTCGTCACGATTTGAAAGAATGGAATGGATCAGACTCGTCATCTTTGTTGAATCATCATTGAGAAACCCTTGAATCATCATTAAAAACATGAAAAAATAAGACTAAAAAGAAGAAATTAACAATTTAAGCTTAGAATTGATGAGACAAAAATTAAAAAATAAATAAAGAGAAAGGTTTATGGGATTTCAGAATGAAAGAGAGGCAGCTTGACATTAAACATAGCGAGCTTTCCTTTTTATAGGCGAAATGATTTAGGGTTTAGGGTTTGTTTGATTAAATATTTACCCTCTATGTTTTTTAAATTTACCTAAACAGCCATTCGGTGCGGCTCCTACTTTGATATTGGGCTTTGGTTTGTGGGTGAAGTTGATTTGGAAGCAAATCAATTTTTTTTATATTTGATAATGTTTGTGTCACTTTTTAATTCTAATCATTTCAAGTTTAGGTCTTTTGAATTTATATGATTTAGGGTTTAAATCATACTTGAGGTTTGGGTTGTTTATGATAAATTAAATCACTTTAAAATTAAATTATTTTATAATATTTATTCAAGTCATTTCAAATTTAGGTACACTAAATATAAAATTGATTTGGGTTTTTTTATCTGCTCTACTCATAGTCTCTCTCCCAACCCATAAATAGGAAAATAATGCGCTTTAGCGCACTCGGATCCACATCCTCTAGCATTGGCAACAATGTTCATTCCAGTCGAGTTAAAACTCCATCGGCCGATTTGGGTCATTTTAAGTTATTTATTCAAGCTATTTTTTTTAAAATGTCATATGTGTTCTTTTCAACACAATATCTAGAACTACTCATAACCCCTCCTCAACTAATAAATAAGAGGATAATGCGCTTCAATGCACTAAAACCTATGCCCTTCTGCATTGACAAAAATTTTTATACCAATTGAGTTAAAACTCAAGCCACACTTATTCAAGCTATTTCAATATATTTGTTGATGTAAAATCTTTGAATTGCAATATTAATTAACACGTAGACTACCCAAAAGGCCAACTAATTAACATGTCCTTAGGTTTGGGCCCAATTCTATGACCTAATTATACTTAGGTAGATATATAAGCCATTTTGCCTGGTCCAACCCATGGGCCAGGCGTAGCCCCAGGTCATTCAACTTGAATATTTTTTTTTTTGGAATGACATGAATTTAAAGGGTAAATATTAAATTTATACATGAATTATGATTTAATATGTAATTTCATACGTAAATTTTAATTTGATGTAATTATATACGTAAATTTGAATTACGATTCATATGTATATATAAAACTTTTATTTTGATTCAATTGTACACATTTAAAAACTTTAATACATACATCTATTTTGATATTAACTTAATATACTTGTCGTGTATATAATATATTAACATAAAATGATGCTAATTTCATAAAGTTGTCAATGATTTGTAAAATTTTGAATCAAATCACAATTTCATGTATAACATTGCACGAATCAAAATTCACGTATGACATTGTACATTAGATCAAAATTCATGTACAGTTTTGATATTTATTCTTAGATTCAATGATGGAAGTATTTTCTTCTCAATTTAAATTTAATAACCTAAATATTAATATAAAACCATTGGAGAATATGTCGGTTTTGAGTGGATGATACTTCAAAACAATCAAATAATAGTATAAATGTCGGATAAAAGTGATATAAAGGGGTGGGCTCAAATTCTACCAAACACAAATGTCAACATATTTTGGATAGATAAGCTTAACGCACGTTAATTAAAGTCGAGAGATAAAATACTGACTAAAAATAACATTGAATGTATTAAGAGATTCGTCGGTTCGAGACAAACAACACTTCAAAATGACAGATAATTTTATTAAATATTATTTTGATAATAAATAGAGGTTTTGGATCACCACTTGATTTGTTCTGTGAATGGCTTAATGATTATTTATTTTGACAGAACCCAGCATTTATTGATTTCAAACTACCATTTTAATTTTGTTTATAGAGAATTTAGGGGGTTGAAATGTGGGTTTGTTACTTCACAGACAACCCCAAAATCATGTACTAAATTTTAATTTGGTTTCAAATTTGAAAGTATTAATGTTGTATTGTTGTATCAATAAATTTTTGGGTAAATTATTCTGTTGCGCGTTTTAAGTAGTGATCGCTTTTATTTTGATCATTCAATTCAATTTTTGATAATTTGGTCATTTCAAAAACGAAAATAACCAAATTAGTTACTCCACATTAAATGGTAATAGAAAAATTAACGGTATATTTTCACGAATTGTTATGAGTGATCAAAATAAGAACCACTCTTATTTAGAATTACTAATGGATGGTTTATACTGATTTTAAAGTGTCTAACATAAATTTAAAGTGACCAAAATAAAACAAAATAATTTATCCTAATTTTTTCTTCAATGTAAAATATATATTAAATCACATAAATCAAATTACAAGTTTGTATGTAATTTTTACATAGTTGTATATAAAGGAAGTAAAAAATTTGTCCTGAATTTCAACATCACAATTTATTTTTCGTGATAAATTCAAACTATTAATAAGTTAATATTTATAATTTAATTCACATATTTTAAATATATTACATATTAAATCTAAACTACTATTTAACATCTAAATTAATAGTTAAAATTAAGGAAAAGTCGGTAAAAATATTATGAAAATTTTGTTTTAGAAAGTAGATTGCGTTTTACTTATTTTATTTAAAAATTTAGATAAATTGATTTATGTACATTAAATTAAATAGCAAGTTGATCTTTTCTATTAAAAATTTCATCTATTTTTATATAAAATGGGTAAACTAATCCTTATACGTACAAAGATGAATTTACAATAATAAAAATAGATAAAGATCAATTTATTCTTTGAGTATGAAAAGAAAAAATCATCTACAATACTTTTACCGAGAAAACCTCGACTCAGGGATGGATCCAGGAGAGGCGGTCGCCCCCTTAGAATTTTTAGATTTTTGAATTTTATATATAAATTATCATGTATTTTAGATTTGGTGTCCACATTGTATAAGATTCGCCCCCATTGGCCAAATGTTATTTCATATAATTCGCCCCCTTAAGCCATAAGGTTAAATTTAATAATAATAATAACAATCAAATATTAATGCATGATGAGCCTTAAAAGACTAAACTTAGAGGACCAATACTTGACTGGTATAATCAATTTGGTTGCTTCTTCACCCAAACGGCATGATCAATTAAGAGACATTGAGGCATCTCATATCGCCGAGTTGATTGGCAAAGGAAAAAATCAAACTAGTACTCTCCAATGTCTAGGCAATACTTGATAGGGATCTCATTTAGCTTCTCTCAATAGCTTGATGAGGATGTTCGATTCCGTCTATGTTATATTACAATATACCATCAAGTCCGGCAACCTTACTCAAAGAAGTGAAGCTAATGGAATATATGATGCAATGACATTCGTTTAATTTGTTTTCATCTTGCATTTCATGATTGAGATGCTTGAAATCACTAATGATCTCTGTCAAGCATTACAATATAAATCGCAGAATATACTAAACGCGATGCAGCTGATGTCATCAACTAAAACTCTTCTCCAAAAATTCAAAGAACATGGATGAGATTCTTTATTTGAGAAAGTGAAGTTATTTTGTAAAGATCATAAGATAGAAGCCTCCAATTTAAGTGCTTCGTACCAAGTTGATTGAGGTCAGTCTCGCATCCAAAGAGATAACCTCACAATTGAGCATCACTATCAATTTGATATATTCATTGCTAACAAAAATGAATTATCGTTTTAATGATGAGGTAATGGAGTTACTTGTTCTTAGCTCCGCTTTGGATCTACATGATAATTACAAAACTTTTCGGGTAGAAGATATTTGCAAGATTATGAATGATTTTTATCCGCATGATTTTATGGAGCAAGAAAAGCTACACATTAAAATTCAATTAGAGCATTTTCAACTTGATGTTCATCAAAGCATGAAGTTGTAAAAAGCTTTTACAATTGTTGAATTGTGTCAAGTGCTAGTTAAGACAAATAAGTGAAGTATTATCCTCTTATTGATAAAATTATTCATCTTATGCTAACTCTTCCCGTATCTACTGCAACAACCTAACGAACATTTTCAACTATGAAAATTGTAAAGATAATACTTCACAACAGAATGAAGTATGATTTTCTTTCAACTTACTTGGGGGCATATATTGAAAAAAGATTAACTCAATAATTTTCAACAGATTCTATCATTAATGAGTTTAATATTGAAAAAGCATAAAGTGCAATTTAAGATGCCTAGTATTAAAAAATAAGACTAAGGCCAAAATTTTTTAATTTAATTTTAAAATTATAATGATATTTATGAAAATTTTAATATAGTGTTTTTTTTTTACAATTAAATCGTTTATATTAATTTATTTGATAAGAAAAAAATGAACAAAAAAAATTGAAAAAAAGTATCGTCCGGATTTAAAAATGTCACCCACTTAAAGTAAAATACTGTATCCGTCCTCCTCGAGTAAAATGATATCATCCCACCCATAAACAAGTCTGCTCATGCTTCCAAAGCAAACGCCCCCACGGATCCCACTTGTAAACAACACAAAAATATATATTAAAAAATGAGAAAAATAAAGCACAAGAATTTAAAAAACTTTAACTAAAAAATTAGGGCATTCACCATCCGCCTTACAATTCTCCACTAACTCCATGGCCCCATCATGACCTGCCCCTTTCATTATTTACATATTCCATTGCGTTGGCCATTTGCCTCAAAAGATGAGTTTTTTTTTTTTAATAAACAAAATAACCAGACCCCCATAAAAAAAATAAAATAAAAAAGCAATTTTATTGTTCATTAATTATTAATGTTCTAATGTACCAACCTCTACTCTTGATGATGATGATGTCTTCGTCTTCGTGTCTCCGTAACCGTTGATTCATGAGAATCACAAACTTGTGTCTTGAACTTACATCCAAGCCGTTTATTCAATGACCCTCTCCATCCGCTGCCACGTGGATTTCCCTTTTCGATTTTTTGGATTACTTTCTTCATTGTGGAACATTCCCTCTCTAGTTGATGTACCCGCGTCCTCATTGAATCCATGTCTAGTCGTAACACTTGATTTTCCCTCACGGCTGCTCTCCACGTGGTGCTTCCTTGTTCACCACGTGACATCGCCACCCTTTCCTCCTCCTCATCTTGTTGTTCTTCTTCTTCTTCGTCGTCGTCTCTTCTCGTCCCCGACAATCTCCCCGCATTCATCGGCGCCGTTTCCGCCGCTAACAATGTACCGGCGATCGCGTGACGTAGCTGCAACTGCTCGAAGAACAAGACTTGGACCACCGCACGTAATGGTAAACGCTCATTTTGTGCCGCGTGAGTGCATGCTTCGAGTGTAAGCTTTTGACAGTCTAATACTCCGCATATCTTTTCCCGCTCCGATTCAGGTATCCATGGATGCGCCTTCAAAAAAAAGTATAAGAAAAGCTTAATTAAAATTTAAACCGCTTGTTTTTGTTAATTGTACCTTGAGGTATACGTCGACAGCTCTGTAAAGTCCATCGTCGAAATTTCTAGCTTGATCGGGAAGCGAAATCGCGAGGTTATAGAACTTTTCCGGTTTCAAATTGGCGTCGGATGCGATCTCAGAAAGGTAACCGTCGATTAATTTTCCGACGAGCATCAGTGCAGGCAGCCTACTGCTATTAATAATGTTATCGTTGTTGCCTTCGTTTTCGGCTTCGATTCCTGCAGCGTTTCTCTCTTCTAATCCATCCAGAAAATAACCTAAAATCCTCTCAATGCAATCGACGTCATAGAGCGTTTCGTTGAGATACGAATAGCTCGGGATTAACAGATCGTCTAACGTTGCCTGCTCGAGTTGGAAACCGATCTTCTTCTCCAACGCGGCTTTGCTAGATTCCGATGCGTTTAAAATGTTAGCGGTTCGTAACAAACCGAATAAGAGCCGCGTTGCGGTTGATGAACTTGAATGTGTCTTTTCTAACGGAAGGTTAGAGATTATCGTTTCCAAAAGCTCTCTCTGTTCACTCTCTGAAATAGCGGCGGCCAATGACGATGACGGTTTCCGACTTGACCGCGAAGTTCCTGGAATGTACTTCTTCGCGTAACACATAAGGCAGCTTTCGATGACCTCAGGACTCAGATCTCGCCTTTTCAAGGTTGAAATCAAGCGTTTGAACAACGGTAAACTCAGCAATGCCAGATCTTCAAACCACGACTCCACATTGCTTGTTCGAGCTAAAGCTTTTCTTCTCAAACCAGTTTCAATTCCGTTCCACAAAGCTTGAGCCGAAGCGCCTTTCGCTTCAACGATTCCGTCATTCACTGGCCAGCCAAACAGAGTCGGATCTGTAGAAGAAGCTCTCAAAGCGATCGAATCGATCAACCTCTCAACAATGCCTAAAGACTCCGCTAAAGTCATCACCGATTCGCATGATTTCAACGCTTTGATCGATGCTTTAAGACTTTTAAAAACGGATTGAGAAAGGAACCTTTCGGTTTTAGAAATCAGGTTATCTTCGGAGTACTCATCGGTCATTTCGAGAAACTCTGCGGCGCAACGGAGTGGAACAACGGTGGAGGAGGAGAGATCGATTTTGACGCCGTAACAGAATTTGGCGGCGGTTTCGAAAGCGTCAGAACCACCCGGAAAATCCTGCAGAGATATCTGGTAACAATCTTCTTCTTCATCATCTTGTTGGTCTTGATATTCCTCTGTTTCTTCTTCTTCTTCTTCGATTTCATTCCCGGTTACACGTTGCTTTTGCTTAGTAACCGTTACAGTAGATGATTTCTTACCTTGTTCTTCTATTAACCGATCAATCTTTCTGCTTTTGGATATCAATGGAAACTTCAACAACAACAAAAAAATACAAAGAAATAAATGTTTGCTTCACCAACAAAAAAAAAAAACACCATGAAAAAGAAAATTCAAAACTTAGCTAACCTTATGAAGATGAAAAGTCATATCATCAACTTCTATAATAATGTCACTAGGTAAGCCAGTAGCACAAAACCTGTAAAAATTATAAAAAAAAAGTTAACATATTTTTGCAGTATGAAGAAAAAAAGGAAACGAAAATGAAAAGCTAACCATGCTTGGCCTTTAGAGCTAGGTTTATCAGCTGCCATTTTTTTTCTTTCAGATGAAGTTGAAAATGCTTTGGGTATTTAGAAACAGTTCTGGAAAAACCTAAAGCAGATTAATTTAGGGTTTTCCCCCCTAGTTTAGAGAAGAGAGAAGGGGTTGGGTTTAGGAAGAAGAAGCAATTGGTAAAATTAAAAAAGGGTGGGAAATTGGAATCCTAGAAAACTCAAAGAGGGACAAATGAAACTTGAACAAATTTCAAAGAAGGAAGATCAATTTTTTTATTATTATATTCTTTTACCCCCCAAAAAAGGTTTTTTTTTTCAATTTTTTATTTTTGGGTCCTCCTTTTGAATCACAGCAGAATCTCAAGTCTCAACTACTCCAACTCTGTCTAAAAATGTCAAAGAGAGGGGAAGATGGGACTGAAAAAGGGTAGCGTTTAGAAGAAAAAGACCAAAAGTAGCAATTAATCCCATCTTGGTTGGCATTTTATTGCTTCCCATTTGAGTATATAATGCATATTTTATAATTCCTTATTCTTTTAAATTTAATAATAAAAACACAATTGTGCCAAAAACAATAAATAATTAAAGTGGTATACCTTATTATAATGTAATTATACCATGATATTAGTACACAGTACTTCCTACTTTATTCAATAATGACCTTTAAATTTCTTTCTATTAGGTTAGTTAGAGTTCTTTTTGGTCTGAGTTTTGACCCTATTATGCTATAGTCAAAGTTGAGATCCGATTTAGAGTGAATACCAATTATAAAAACTTATAAAATAGTCATTTAACTATTAAATTTTATCGTTTTGGTTACCTAATCATCCTATATTTTTGATGTGTTCATTTTACGTTAATCGCTTTGTGATTAAAAAAAACTTGAATAGTTATATGATAATTTTATAACTTTTCATAGTTGATGATAAAAAAACACAATTGAATGATTATTTTGTAACTAAAAAACATAATTAGATGTCCTCTACCTTAATTTATTTATTTTATTTACAATATTCAAATCGAGTTCTTGGGAAGTTTGATATATAGTTGACTCAAAAGCTAAGCATGCTTAATAGAATCATCAACAACAACTATAGAGAGAGTGAGTAGTATCTACTCTTCACTTTTTTTGGCCAGTGATAAATACTCTTATTTGGAAGTTTTTTTCTTTTGCTTTCATGGCTAAGAGAACAAGAGATTATTGGGTTTTACTAACTTTTCTCATGTGGGGGCATTATCAAAGTTGGTACCAGATATCTACAAGAAAACCAAAATCCCAAAGCAAGATGACAAAATTGTCTACCATGATAGTTTTAAGAGTCTTGTTAAAAATGCTTTAGATGCAACAACTAATTGAGAAGGAAATTGATATGCTTTTTCTTCAAACTTTTTTCCATTGAGGGGCAAAAGGAAAAAATTGAAACTTTGGGTGTCCAACACTGCAAGTAAAAAAAAAAAAAGCCATTGTTATTTAATATAGTCATATGAAAATAAATGGGGTACTGGCCATATTCTAAAGCACATGACCCACATAAAAGAAAACCCCACAGCTTTAAAAATGATTGGTTTTTTGTTGTGTTTTGAAGTTCTAATTTGAAGCTTTTCTTTTTGAAAATTTCAGGTCTGAAAACGTGGCGCTGGCTTTCATTATTAGCAACATTGCCTCCACCCTTGTAAGTTCTTCCACCCTCTTCCTTGCTTTGCATTTATGAATACAATAATGAGACAACTACTAAGGAATATTTTGTACGATTTTCCATTAAGGATGTGTGTAAATGGAGTTAGAGGAAGATAGGGTGTGTAGGAAAAATCGAAAATTGATTTGAATATTTTGGAGTATAAATTAAAATTGTTGTTACTTGAATTGAATGGAAATATATTTATTTATTTATTTTCTAGTTATTTTTAATTTTATATAAAAATAATTATTTTGTATTTAAAATAACGATTATAAGCTAAATTTTTATAAAAATTAGGGATAAATATTAAATATAAAAAATGATCTCCATGGTATTTTTATCGAACTTTTGTAAAAATGTCATTTGATTTATGAAATTTAATTTTGCAATTACACACATAAAACTTGAATTATGATTCATATTTATATATGAAACTTTGATTTAAATTCAATTGTACACCTTTAAAAATAAATATATATATTTATTTTCATATTGGATTAATATATTTGTTTATATATGCAATATATCAATGTAAAATAGTGTTAATTGGATAATGTTGTTAGTAATTTTGAAAATTGAACCAAATCAAGAATTCATGTATAAAATTGCACAAAATTAAAGTTCATGTATGACATTACACATTGTATCAAAGTCTATATATAATTATGATATTTATCCCTATTTAAAATAATAAAAAATAATAATATATTTATAATAATATTTTGATTAAATTACCTTTTGGGGCTTGAACTTGGCAACTGTTCCAACATTGAAGTATCAACACTAAATTTAGTAATTATTCCCACATTGGGGCTTAAATTTTTTTGTCTAAATTCGGCTTTGAACTTGACAATTGTTCTCAATTTTGAGGCTTGAACTTTTTTTTGTTCAAGTTAATCCTTAAAAACCCTAGAGTTTAGACCAAATATTGAAACAATTGTCAAGTTCAGTGACAACTTTCAATACGAGAACAATTTTTAAGTTCAAGAGTTAACTTAACAATTTTAACCTGATTTAACTCAAATATTTTTAAAAGTTATTAATTATGTTATATTTAACTGAACAACTGATTCTTTTTTATAAATATTATAGGAAATACATTGGAATTATACTAAATAATGTCCAAAAGGTCATAAACATTTGTAAAAGTAAATTTAAAACTCTGAAAAGTAATATAAAAAATCGAAGATCAATAGGATTATTATGAAGAGTTGGAAAGATTTATAAAATGTGAATCAAAATCAAAGGAAGAGGACAAGGGAAAGGATTTGTGATTAGACATGAATTATAGTTAGTACTCTCCTTGATTCTTTCTTTTAACTTATTAAAGAGTGTTGTTGTCATATTCAGTTAAAATGGTGGTGGTGATGATGATGATGTCGAAGTAAAAAAAAAAAAAAAATACAAAGCTTTGGTTATTCAAAGCTGAATCTTCTGATAATAATTGTGTTTGGATGGGAAATTAGAAGATAGAGAAAAATGATTGCAGAGGTAGACTAAGGTGTAATGGAAGAACTTTTGTTTAATTTAGCTATTTTTCACGTGGTTAGGTTAAGGTTAGGTTAGGTAGCTAATCATTAGGGAAATGGATAATATAATGTTTTCTTTTTATGTCTGTACATGATATGCAGGCATGACTATGGGGATGCTTAATTCCTATTTTTCTTTCTCTCTACTTTGATGTTTTGCCTTCTTTTTTACTTAATTTTTTTAATTAGAAGGTACCAAATCGTTACATCTGTTTTTATTTTAATATTTTCCAATTTTATGTATTTTAATATTTTATTAAAAAATTTAAATCAAAATCAAATTGATACCATTATTAATGAAATTGATATTTTATAGTTGAATGACCAAAATAAAAACATTCATAATTTAGGTGACTATAGGTGTAATTTATCTTAAATTTTAGGGTAAACAACTACAATATCACTAAATTATTAATAAATTTTGTTTGGTCACTCAACTTCAAAACTTATAAAATGATAATTGAATTATTCAAAAATTTCTTTTAAGTCATTTGGTTGTTAATCTTTTTTAAAGTTCAACTACCAAGCTTCAAACAATTATTCGACAATTAATGTAAAGCATCAATATTTATTGACAGGTAAAACATACCTTAAATTCAAGTCAAACAAAAAAAGGAAATAAAAAACAATACAAGGACTTACATAAAACTTTCGAATACTTTAATGACCATTTTATAATTTTTTTATTATGAGTGACACTATTATTACTGAATTTAGATGTAGTTTTCCCAATTAAAATATAAATAATAGTTTAACTGTTAAATAGATGATATATAGCAACAAAAGAAAATTGCAAATAAGTTCATTGCATCACAAAGTCCTCATCTGAATTTTACAACAATCCATTAACATCAAGCATTAGTATGGTATGGGTTCAAAGAGCATAATATCCTCAATGGCTAATTTTCACTAGCAATTACTAAGCATGCATTATCAGAATCCAAAACCAAAAACCGTCAAGGGGCACTGCTTCCATCTCCTTTGTCCGACGATGCCTCGGTGACTGGTTTCTTTGCTGGTCCCGATTCTACTGGACTCATCAAAACACGCTTCACACCTCGTCCTACGACACCAAGATGCGTGACTGCTGCAGCCCCATTTGTATGAGCAGTGGAAACAGTTGGAGAATCAAAACCTCCATTACTGTTAACAGTACCCATCCGCGATGAACTCCCCACAGCAGGAGATGCACTCTTCTCATCAGCCTTTGCCTTGGCAGATGCCATTCCCAGGATTTCGGCAATAATGGACTTTGGGTTGGCTACCAGCTGTTGTAGATCTTCAAGCTGCAAATGCCGAAAGGGATGGAATAATGAAGTTATACACTTAAGGTTTTACTGTTTTAGTTCAAATTAGATAAATCAAAATTGCACTTGCCTTCTTTTCAAGGTCTTCAGCAAGTCCGGCAAGTGTTTCGATCTCTGCTTCTTTATCTTTGACAGATATGACAGTTTGAGAGCCAGTGGAGGACTGTTGAACACCATCATCCAATTCAGATGTAGCTGAAGATGATGCCAGGTCTGAGGAAGTCTTTACTTCATTTGTGAGTCGCTGCAGCCGAGACTTGCAAACGGAGATGGCCTTCTGACAGTACGGAATTGCTTCTTCGGGCTTTGAGCCGATTTCCAAACACATACATATTCGAAAATTTCTAAATTATGGGGTTAAGTAGCAAAAATAGAACCCAAATGGAATTAAAGGGTGTAATTCGGGAATCCCCATTTCAATTTTAACTAGCATGCATTGACTAACCAAGACACAGCACCATTTAATTGTACTAGAAATTGATAATAAAGATATTTCAGCCATATCAAGGATACAATTCAGCTATTTGTCGATTATCTGGTTCAACCAGCCGTTGCAAAATGGATAGAGCTTTCTGGTAGTCGCCAAGCGAAGATTCAATATCCTCTAAAGAAGCATGACAGAAACAAAAATCGATGATTTTAGGTGAAATGACATGCTTCAAGAAAAACCCACTGAAAATTCATAAAGAAGGTTCCTCCACCCAGTCACCCAACAAAGCACATGCAACTAATAATAATGAGTCATCATGTACTGACCTCTTTCGAGTGCAACCTCAGCTAATGATGATAAAATATCAACTTTCTCCATGGTGTCACCCACCTGTTGTTTTTCAGAAATCGCCCTGGCAACATCCAGCATTTTCCATGCCAAATCCAGGTCGGACTCATCCGCATCCTCATCTGCTTCGGCCACTTCATCAGTGTCACTGTCGCTATCATCACTTTCCTCCTCATCTTTTCCACCTGAAGCACATAATGATATTAACTAAAATTCAGGCAAGGAAAGGTTGACAATTTGGTTTATAGATAACATATGCAATGATGACATTGCTCGTGGAGCAGCTATCTACAATTGGTAACAATGGCAAAACTACCAAGGCAGTAAAAAATGGTTCTACTAGTTATCTGTGCTCAATTCACTAGAGTTATATAACCCCTTTTACAAATACGTACTGCCATCTGCAACTGTAGTACTTGATACAGAAGCAACCGAAGATTCACAAGTTGCAATGGTTTTACTCGACTTGTCTTTGTTCAATTCTTGTTGAGTTTCGCCCTCTTTCTTCGGTACAGAAACCAAAGGATCAGCCTCCTCTTGAGCTTTGTACAGCAATGCACGGCCGTAGAGATAGTAGGCCTTGAGACATTCGACTGCAAGTTCACCGTGATGTCCAACCCTAGAGCGAACAAAAATAACAATCTTGATACATAACAAGTAAATTAAGATACTAAAGGAAATTCACGAAACCTGCCTTTTCCTAATGGTAGTTTAAATTACCTCCTCATAGATTTTCAACCAGTTTTTAATTACATCCTAAACCCTAAATCATGAAATTATTTGTTAAACTAGTAAAAATTCGTTTCCATTTCTTCATGTAACCCTAAATGAGATGAAATGAAACATAAGCTGATAAGCCAAAGGTTTTGAACCTGATTTCAAGGGCGCGGCTAAAGCAATCAGCAGCTTCGGCGAAATCATTTTCTTTAAAAGCTTTAGATCCGCTCTCCGTTAACTCGTCTGCGAACTCCAGCGTCTTCTCTCGATCAACATCGGAAGCCGGTTCAGAACCGTTGGCATTGTTGTTATTGTTGCATGTAGACTCGGTGCCACCTTGAACCGCCGATTCCACAGTGGCTTCGATTGAACCTTGCGTTTCTAGGGTTCCATCTGTTTCCTTCCCTGGAGTTTGCTCCGTCACAGCCACCGTCACCTCTGATTCCGCGGTCGTAACTTCTTCTTCGGCCATCGGTCTTTTGATTTACTAAATTCCCGAAATATGCAAAAAAAAAATGGAAAGAGGGTTTTGGCTTCTGGGGGTTTCACTTTTGCGCTTCCTTTCGAAAAGCCCTTTCTGGCGGAAAAAATACATAAAATTGGAGATTCAGGAGGGAAAGACCAACATTCTAAACGACAGCGTTTGTAGTAGGTAGCTCGATGAAGGATATTTTCGTAATTGAGAGAAAATTGTTTTTATTTATGGGTAAACTACACTCCATGTCAGTACACTATTAGTAAGTTTATATTTTGATCATTCGACTTCAAAAAGTTATAAAATGATTAGTGGATTATTCGATTGTTTTAATTTAAGTCACTTAACTGTTAAAATATTTGCTATATGACATTATCTATTCGCATCGCCTGCATCAATCGGAAACTCTAATTCCTTTTTTTTCTTCTAAGGTTTAGTTTTTTTCACAAAACAGCTTTAAATATCACAAACTTACAAATCAAAATCAAATAGCTTTCTTCTTCGATCTTAGATGCCAATCGTCAGATTAACTTAGATCTAGTATATATTTTTCTACTTACTAAAAGATACTAATTTATCATACCGATTGCCGATCCGTTACTTAGAGTTTGTTAATTAAGCTCTTTTTTAAAAAAACATAATAATTTAATGAGTTAAATAAAACTTTAAAATAATTCGATAAATTAAATAAATTTTTTTGAAAAGTTTAGTAGTTATTTTTTTAAAATTAAATAAGTAAAGTTAGTTCGGGTGGAATTGTCCTTTCATTCTAGTTTTAAGTTATTAGTGTCTCAAGCATTTGATTCGAAAGATAAGGCAGAGAAGTAAAGAACGCAAAATGGCTTTCACAATTTCGCCACCTGTACTCCACTCTCTCTCAGTCCGCCGTGTTCGCGACGCGCTACCCGGACGATCCGTCAAGGCGCAGGTCAGTAAACCTGCGCCGACGGTTTCTCTCCCTAACCGGAGGCAGCTTCTGTTCTTTCTGACGGCAACGACGGCATTGACAGTTAAAGAGCCGCCGTCGAAAGCGGAGGACATTCCATTGTTCGGTTTGAGGAAGAAGTTGAAGAAAGCGGAAGAGGAAGCGGCGGAGATAGTAAAGGAAGGGATCCAGACAGCTGAGAATGGGCTGGAGACGGCGGAGATTGAGATTAAAACGGCGGAAAAGGAAATAGAAAGTAGCGTTACTTTTGGCGCGTTGGTTCAGGCGGGTGCCGTGGCGGGAGCCGAATTACTCGGTGTTGTGGCGGCTACTTCTTTTGTTAATGGAATTTTAGGGGCTGATCCTCAAAAATCTTAATTTTTTTTGGATGTTTAATTTGGTTTAAAGTAATGTTATTAATTGAAGTAATTACAATTTTTTTCTCGTTCATTGTGTTATTATATAATTCGTACGGATGAGTCTGTTGGAGATGTGTATATTATTATTTAAATTTTTAATTGCATTGGTGTCACGAGTTAATTAATTATCTATTCGGTTAGAAAATTACGAGAGTGTACCTCTATAATTGAAACAAGTAATATTATTCAAGGATAGTTTACTCTTTAGATTCAAACTCGCACATTAGTAAAACCTTCAATTTAACTATCAACTAAAGCTTCATTTTAGTATGTGAAGGATCAATTACTGGGTTCGCCCCGATAGATGCCTTGAGAAATAAAAAAAAAACTTCATTTTGATATTTTTCTACATTTTTATTTTATTAGGCACGCTCTATTACCTCCATTAGTAAGTGTTTTACTAAGTTAGTATCACTCTTAACTAAATCACTAACTCAATTGTTAAATTACGAAAATATCTTCCATAATTAAAATAAATTATATTATTTGAAGGTAATTTAGTTGTTTGCATTTAAAAAAAAAAAAAAACTTATAGAATGATTTGAACTGAACCAATTACATTAGTAAAATATTTAATTTACTAAACTAAAATTTTATTTTAATATTTTTATACATTTTAATTTCAATTATGCATACTCTATTACTTTCATCAATTGTGCATATATTAATAATGTATTCGATTGAATTGATGTCACGAGTTAACTCAATATTGATAGCAACTCGGATAAACAATTAAATCTATTTTTTTAATTTTAAATATCATACATATTTCATGTGTAATTATTATAATTAGTTTCAAGTTATATGTTTCATTATTTATTGTTTGTTTTTTTAAACACACATTTCAATTTTAAATTTGTGATTTCCATACACATACACATTTGATAGAAATTCTAGTATATATAACCTAATTTTTAATTTTCAATTACATCTATATAAATATATTTATAAGTGAATATAAGTTTTAAAAATATTAATTAAATTTAATAACCTAATTTAATAATTATATTTTAATTTTAATTTTAAGTGTAATTAGAAAAATTAAAATGTATAAGATAAAAAAAGTTAGTATTAAAATGTTAAAAATTTTTACCAACCAATCCAGGTTGATATGTACAAATACAAATTGATATTTACCAATATATATCAAAATTTTGATCGAAACAAAATTTAAATTACTAAATACCGAGTGAGAACAGAAACGATACGCACTTTCTAATACTATACTGACTACCATGTTCCCATGCTCTTTTTCTTAAAAAGAAAAAGTGTAATGGGGGCCTGGTTGATTTTTTTGTCAACCACCTTCTTGGTATAACTCAGAATTAATATATTTTTTACTCGATTTTAAATTAAATATTATTTTATTTATCTCAATTCAATAGATTATAATTTTTTTTATATTTTTATATTATAATAAATATTAATATAAAAATATTATATATTATATACTATAATAAATCTTAGGGCGGCGAATTTTCTCGCCGTCAATCCCAACTATTTACTCAACACAAAAATTAGCCTGTCAAGTCGAGTCAAGTCAAAACTCAACAAATCTATTTTTTATTTTTATTTTTGCCATTCTTATACTTGTTTGACATTTGGGTGTGATATATGAATATGAACATATTGTATATCTAACACTTATACCAGAATCCAAATAACTGTTAACTTTTATAACATTAATGTATGATTTTTTACAAAGGTCTCAAAATTCATTCTCGTTGAGATGCATTATTACCCAACAAGCTATTTGTTGAAGGTGAGCTTTGCTCACTTAACCAATCATCTTGGACTGAAACAGGGGAATTTGTTTTAACATCATTCAATGAAGTTAAACAATTTTGCTTCGTAATCAACCTCCGATTCCCGATGATCAGTGCCTTCTCGATCACTGTTTTGGTACTCAATGACGTGTCGCTTTCATCGTCAGATGGTGGACAAGAGGAAGCTGAAGGTGATTCAGTGCACATACATGGAACCCAAGCACTGAGTCGGATACGTTCGAGCTCTTCCGCTACTTCGAGCATTGTCGGTCTCATGTCTGGATGAAAAGCAAGGCATCTAAAGGCAAGTTCAGCCACTTTGTGAATCGATGACAATGTCCAAGCGTCCCCATCTAGGTCGAGGTATGGATCGATTATTTCGTCCACGCAGCCTTTTCCTATCCGATCGGTAGCAAGTGCGGCCAAGTTTACTTCGGAGTGAGGACGGGAGAAGTCGACTACTTTCAATGCGGTTATTATCTCAACGAGAACAACCCCGAAACTGTAAACATCACTTTTATCCGAAAGATGGAAGTATTGATGGTATTGAGGATCGAGATACCCTGGTGTTCCTTGAGGTGCAGTCGAGATATGGGATGATTCAGTCATCCCAAGCCGGGAAAGACCAAAATCGGCTACCTTGGATCGATAGTTGTAATCCAAGAGTATATTGCTAGACTTTATATCTCGATGAAAAATCGGCGGATTCACTGAGTGAAGATATGCGATAGCCTTGGCAGTTTCGGCAGCGATAGTGAGCCTTGCCATCCATGGGAGTCCTTCACCCCTTTCTCGTTGTAGATGTTGGGATAAAGTTCCGTTAGGCATGAATTCATAAACAAGGATCGGTTCACCTTCCTCGATACAGCAACCTAAAAGACGAACATGGTTCGGGTGACTAACTGAGGAAAGGAGCTTAATCTCATTCATCACTTGATCAATACTATCAGGGTCTCTATATCTAAACCTTTTTATAGCAACCAATTCATCATTATGGAGTTTCCCAGCATATACTGTACCATAAGCCCCAGTACCCAACCTATATTTATCAGAGAAACCATTAGTAGCTCTTTCGATCTCCCGAAATGCGTAGAAAGGAACACTCGAGCTGCCAGCGGCTTCACATAAACGGCGCTTTGCCCTTGCTCGTTTGTTCGAGGAATTACAACACCGGCGAACATAGCAACATAAAAGAACCAGACCACCCGTTAGCAAAGATCCGACGATGAGTCCTAAGATGAAAAACAACATGGTTCGTCGGTTATTCGAAGACGACAATTCGGAAACTACGAGACGAATGATGAAAAACAACAGTCTAATACACAATTAGAGTCAGTTCTTGCATGATTACCTCCAATGAGAACACCGACTCTTGTCGCTCTACCACATTTTCCAGACAAGAATTTCGAAAAATTGCAGCTAGAAACTGATAAACATATAGGAAAAGAGGAGTAAGTGAATTATCCAATTACAAATTATGCATATGAAGTATAAAAATAAATCTGAAATTTAAACATAGAGGACCAAAATTAAAATTTATTTCGAATTTTCAGCAAAAAAACTCCTCCATTTTGCCACAATTCATCAACTCAAATAAGAAATGCATCCAAAAAAAAGACTGTTATATAAAAACTCTTCTTGTTCAGTCAGATGATTCTACTCACTGGTACCTACCTTCTTATAATTTTGAAAGACGAAAGCCCTTTGTTAAAATAACCCAAAAAAGTTAAACTAAATCGAGTAAAACTATGATGGAGGCCCTTCAACTAGGAATAAAATTACATTTTGCTCTCTCTACTTTAAAAAATTAATTAATTAATTCATGTACATTAGATCAAAGTACAAACTGATTATTCTGATAAATATTTCATCTATTTCTACTGTTAAAAATTAATCCATGCACATCGAAAAGAGATACACATACACCACATCTATCTATCTGGTTATTCCATTAACCACACTAATTTTGCCTCATTTGCTAACAAATTGGTCAAATTAATCCATATACATTAAATCAAAGTGTAAACTGATCTTTTTGATAAAAATTTCATCCATTTTTACTGTTAAAATATGATCTATGTACGTTAGTATACGTGGTCCACCATATGTAACCGTCAATATATTCCATTAATCATGACACTTTTTAACAATAGAAATTGATGAAATGTCAATAAAAAATAGTTTACCCTTTGATCTTACATATAAGAACTATTTTTTTATTTTAATAAACAAAAGTAAAATGTAATTTAAATTTAAATATAAACATTCTTTGATATTTTACCTAAAATTATTCTCTATTAATCATTATAAACCTAAAAATGAATCATTATTAACACTTAATAATAAGCTTAACTCCAACATAAATTCTCAAAAGCTAATGTTGCACCTCATTTGCAATGGTAAACTGTTAAAAGCTTGAATTTCTAGACACTAATCAAGAATCCCAGAATTTTCACTCCAAAAAAAATCTACATTCCAAGTCAAAAACAAACAACGAAAAGCCATGATTAATCCCTATACACCAAAACTAATCATAAAAATGGGGCGTCACCATTTTCATTGGGAAACGAGCTCCTCACATTAACGTCTAGTTTACCCACTTCCCTATTCTAAAGGTCACCCCCATAAACAACAAAAATACATAATTATCAATATGGAAAGGACTTGACTCACCTCGCCGGCAGCCACCGCCTTGTTTGAACCCATCACCTTCAAACCCTTCACGGCAAAGGCACGTAAACCCCACTGTTTTGTTCCCATTTTTAACTTTGGTACAATTAGCATTTTCATCACAATTACACTTCCCTTTAACCCACCACTTCAAGTTAATTCGGCCCATCACCAATGAAACCGCCGAACCCCTTTCCGGTTCGGTTAAAATTGTAGTCGACGAAAGAAGGAAACGGCACTGGGTATTGTTAACTTCGTTGTAATTCATCAACCCACCACCGTAACCGCCGCTTAAACAACTTATATCGTCGCTCTTAGCGACGCAAGGCTTGAGTTTAAACGAACGTTCTAGAAACGTCGGGCTTATGACACAAGGAGTTATGGTCTTGGAGCAGTTTTCGAGGAGGAGATTATTGGCGGCCCAAACTCTGTAGTTTTCGCCGAAAAGAACGGCGATTGAATCCAGCCGCCGGTTGCATTTGGCGGGAAGGTCGACGATGATGTTGGTGGGAGTAACGTTTAAAACGTGGAAGTCTCCGATCTTAACCCCGGTCGAGCTGCAATTGAGTCGAATCGGGCAACCCGATGAGAATCCGAATGGAAACGGTAGGAATCTCCGGGTGTTGCCTATAACGTAGGAGCCATTGCACTTGCTGTTGTTGTTCTCCGACTTAACTGAGTTCACTCGGGAGATAACGAAAAGAACTGTTATGGTTATTGAGAAGCATAGCTTTATCCTTATCATCTTCGAATCCTCAAATAACAAAACAGAGCAATCATTAGCTACCTGAAAACAGTAAGATAAAACAAAAAACAGAGCTTCATTATGAGAAACAGAGCAATAAAGTAAATAATGGGTACTTAAAAGCTTAATAGAAAGTTTAATGGGTACACATGAGCTCACCTTTAAACTTCTTCAATGGCCGCGATGCAATTAATAACACTTTTTTTTTAGCTTCAAAAAGAAACGAATTGCTTTGAATCTTTAACCCTTTTTCATTTTTTTGAAGTTCTTTAATTTGGGTTTTCGATTTTTTCTTACTTAAAATCAAATGAAAAAAGAAAATTTCGAGGGAAAGTAATGAGATTTTTTTGAGGAAATGAAGAAGAAAAAGAGATGTTGGCAAACTACTCCATGCGTAAAAAAAAAAAAAAACTAAAAAAGCTTACATGTATGTGAAATGACTGATATAACCTTATGTTGCGGGATCAAGTGGGAGTAATTTAGACGAAAATTCTATTTAAAAAGTATGGCTAAATTACAAAAGGGCCCACCCCTGACAGGAAGAATGTTGTGGTCAGCACGCAATTAAGGAAAAGGTTTTGACAAATAAAAATGATGATCACATTGTTGGCCTACCGTAAATATTCCTCTCTTTTTCTTTTTTAATTTCTAAAATTTATTGATTTGGTTGTTAGAATTTTGAGGTTTCATGTTTAAGTCTAGTTATATACAGATATTTAGTTTAAATTTTATTTTGATTTAAGCTTCAAAATCGAATTTAAAATTGATATCAACAGAAGGTTTGATATAAAAAAAAAGTTACCACTCTGCCTGTGATTCAATCGATGGTTACAATTACTCGAGTATATTGATTTAAATTGTAATCATAATTATAGTTGTAACTTCAAATTTTTTGACCCGTTTATAATTTTAGTATATTGTGTTGAAATTTGATCTTTAATTATTTGACTTCAACTTGACATAATTTAATTATTTTACTTTTATATCTAGCTATTGGTAGAGTGGAAACATGATTGTTTTCATTATTAAATTAAGCGGTCACAAACTAATTTAAAATTCCATCAATCGTATTCAATTGATAATAAATTTATAAGTTAGTTGAAACTAATAACATTATAAAAATAAAAATAAATTATATCGTGTTAATTTACAAGTTTAATTCTAACATAGTAGAGAGAATCTAATCATTCTATATTTTTTCTATATAAAGTTTTTTCTACTTATAATTTTATCTCAATCTTTAAATCGAAGATAATATAAATTTAAATGTGCTCAAATCTATATTATTTCATTATTATAATAATAACGGTGTCAACTGAGTTCAAATTTGATTTAAGATAATAATATATTTAATACTATATGACCAAGTGATGAAACAATGAGTGCCATTAGATTTGGGATCAATTATTATTTTTTATTCTTAATGTACGGTTAAATGATAAATTACAACCCAGATTTGGCTGTGGTGGACTTGTTTGCAAAATCATTTGTCACAAACATGCTTTCACGCCTTTTAATAAATTATACGAATAAACAACTCTTTCAACAACCGAAAGGAGCAGATGATTAAGGGGTTTAACGGGAGAAATTATTTTATCAATCCTCCTAATTATATTATTATGATTAATTTTTAATTATTTAATGATATTTTAGCAATTTTTTTAATTTATTGATACATAATTTTGACGTCGAATCTTGAGCCATAAACTCCAAACGAAGAACTCTAAACCATAAACTTCAAACCCAAACCTTGAACTTGAGGTTCGAAGTTCATGGTTTAAAGTTTGAGTTTTGGGTTCAAGGTCCATAGTCTGAGGTTTGAGATTCAATATGTATGGTTTGGGATTATAAATTCGAGGTTTAGGGTGTAAAATAAAATATATTACCAAAATTATGTGTCAATGACATAGAAAATATTATTAAAATGACATTAAATAATTAGAAATAGCCCATAGATAATATGATGGGAATGGTCCATAAAATAATTTCTCTTATATTAATATTTGAGGTCCAACAATTGTAATTTTTAATTTAATTTTAATTTAATTTATTGATTTGATAAAATTTATTTATATATATTGCCAATAGAGTTCTTAAATTCTATAAATAGAGGCGTAGTTTGAAAGCGATAAATAACATTTGTTTGCTAAAATTTTATTTTTAGCCTCTAATAATGAATTATTGGTTTTCCTCCACCTACAAACAGAACTAAAATTAAATATGTGACTCAAATCCTATGTACTAAAATAATAAATAATTATTTTTTTAATTAAACATGTAATATTATTTAAAAATTACTTGTAAATTTTTTCTAAATTATATATCCATGATAATTTAAACTTGTATCAAATACTAATACATATAAAACACATTTCCTTGATGTGGGCAAATTATTGCCGTATAGGATAAGGTGACATTGAATGATTGGACTATATTGCTCATGCAGACGAAATAGTTGACTAACACAGTCTTATTGTTGACTTTAATAGGTTAACAGTTAAATGGATTATTGGTGCATTTATCTTATGTTATAGTATTTAATTTTACTGTCACTGTTATTTTTATACTAATTGTAAATAAATGCACCACCCATCTAAACTCATTCTAATTATACTGAACATTTTAATTAAAGTTACGTTTAATTTTATATATTTTTAAAAATATTTTTTATTCACAAATATCACAATTTAATTATGTAAAACATGGAATTGACATACCATCACATAATTGTTTTCTTTTTCTTTTTATTTAAATAAAGAATTACTAATGAATCCATGGCATATTAAGGTGGCTATGACAAGAAAGCTAAATTGTCCCTTGGAATGTTAGTCCATAGTGGATAACCTAACACACTAACATGTTATATGTACATGGATTTTCTTTTTACCTAAACAATTAACTTTTTCTTTAAGGAAAAAAAAAGCTAGTGATGAAGAAGAGTTGCTTGATGAAGATGAATTGCTGAGAAAATAAAAATAAACATTTTCATGGTTTGAAATCCAATTCCCAAAGGGTTTATATACTTAATTTTATGTTTGGATTAAAAGAGGAAAGAAAATAAATAAAGAGTAACTAATTGAATCTTTGTAATTTGACATAATTTGTTCATCTTATATTAGAAGGTTCAAATCGATAACATTTAGTTTATATGTAAATTTAATATTAGTTGAATTTTCATGTAGGGGCATAGTTAGAGGAGTTGGTAAGGGTTTCAGCCCCCTCTAAAATGGAAAAAAATTATATTTAGGCCTTTTAATTTTTTTAAAAATTTAAAGGTAAAATTATATTTTTACCCCCTAAAAATAATAAAAATTTGTTTTAGTTCTTTAAAAATTATAAAGATATAAGCTATTAAAATGGTGAAATTGTATTTTTACTATCGCAAAAGTTACAATTTAATTTCGACTCCCCTAAAAAAATTCCTGACTTCGCCCTTGTTTCCATGTACCATTGCCAGTGTAATCGAGTAACAATTAAAAAATTCACATCATCAATTTGATGAAAGCAATTAACAATGTTGTTAATTTGGACTTACCATAATATTATAAAAACATGGCCAAATCATACCAAAATAAAGTGAAACATAAAATCCCAAATATCAATATAATTAAAGGACTAAACCATAATTAGACCAAGTTATTAAGAACAAGTTAATTTAGTTTGTTCTATATAGTAAAACTTCAGTCTAATCATGTCTACTTTATGAAAACTACAAAATTAATCCTCTACTTTAATGACATGAATCCAATTATCGATACACATGAACTACGTGTCACTTTATTATTCTTAGATTAATTTCTTGATTTTCGTAAATAAAACTCAAAATTCAACTTAAAAATTTCAAATCGTATTGAAATTTTCCATCTTGGGTTCGTAAAACAGTAGGCAATGTAAGTGAATTTTCCACATTAATTTTGAACGAAGGAAGAGTAAAAAGAGCAGCAAATATTGACCAGTGAAGTACACCATGGTGCCTAACTCATTGAAAATGACTTTCTAGACGCAACTAAAAACCCTTTGGAAATTTGCATGCATGACGAGTGCCCATGCATGGCCAAAAATATTTCAACAAATATATTTATTTTTTATTTCGTATTTTTTGTGTGCATGTAGCTTGGGACAAGTGTGGAAAATTGACCTAGCAACATTACAAATAACAAGTAGATATTGTATTTAAAATATGTTAATAAATCATTAATTTTAAAATATTCTATGATAATATTAATATTGTCTTATCATATTATATGATAATATTATCATAAGGGACCTTTGAGCAATTAAGGTTACAGGGTCAACCAATTGATCACCAAGTAGATTAAGTTAAAAATTGTGTTTTAACCCTTTTAGAATTTAAAAATTAAAATTAATACATGATAAAATTACATTTTAACTTCTTAAAATGATAAAATTCGATTTAATCTTTTTAAAATTATAAAAAATTAAAGTTACTATAAAAAATTACATATTTAAGTCTCTAGAAAAGATTAATTTCAGCCTTCCAATTTTTTTCTAACTTCACTAATTGTTAAGTAGATAAAGTGTATTTGAGTAAATAGCACGACCTAACCATAGGATTTAATCATGGTCGCAACATGTGGTTGACTTCACTGTATAAAAAGAAAAGAAAAGATTATCACACAATAATTTCACATAACTAAATTTCATATTTATTCCATATATTTTATTTTTAGGAAATTAGTTGTTATATTTTTAGATTTTCAAAATTCAAACCTAATTGTTAATATTATTAAAAATAATTTATTAAAATCGTGTTTATTATAACGCCATTTTTAAATTACATTGCAACCAAGTGAGTTTATTATTATTATTTCAAAATATCACACCAACAAATTTAACAAAAAAAGTTAACAGTGTTAACAATGAGACCTGAATTTTGAAATTTGAAAAGTAGAAAAACTAAATTCTTGAAAATAAAAAGTATAGGGACTAAATTTTAAATTTGCGAATAGTAAAAGCACCCGTGACATATTTTAACCTTAAAAAGCATTCACTTGGTAACAATAATGTAACTAAAAATGACATTGTAACGATCCTGCAATGGAGCTTAGATAGAGTTGGTAAGGTTGAGCTTTGAGACATTGATGTCTCCTATCCGAGTCTCACCATATATAATTTATGTACTTTTTTCTACAACTATTTTGGCTTGACTCGAGATATATTTTGATTATGAGTCTAATTATGCTTTGTAATACTTTATTCTAATTATACTTGATTCATATATGTGTTGTTTATAATTAGGGATGGCAACTTGGTTTGTGAATTTGAATATTTAATCATCTTATTCAAATAACAATGATGATTTGAATTTATATATCCGGATACATCTTATAATTTTGTTTACATATATAATGAATCTTGACATATTTTAATTCAGATTTTGCATATTTGGATATTCGAAAAGTTATTGGAAAATTTGAAATATATTTTTAGATTTCAGATATTCGATCGATAATAATATTAAATTTAAATTTAAATTTAGATTTAGATTTAAATATAGACAATAATATATGGATAATTTATAAATAATAAATAGATTTAAAATTTTAAACAAATTTATGAATTCAAATTTAGATAATCCTCTATTATTCCTATTTGTAATTATTGTTAGGGATAATATAATATTTGGTCCCTGAACTTGACAGTTAGGTTCACTTTAACACTTATATTTTTTTTCGTCCCTAAACTTGAAAATTATAAAAGTTGGATGACATTGCACTCTGAGATTGTGCCACATCATCACTTGAAAATTAAAAAATATATATATGTAATTTTAAGTGATGATGTGATACAACTTCAAAGTGTCACATTTAGTGTTTTAATAATCAAAGTAGTGATTGAACAAGTTAGGCCACTAGTTCTCTATTCAACTAATTCGATTGGTTCGACCACCAGACCAACAATAATTAAATAAATAATTAAAAACATAAAAATCTAAAAAAAACAATTTAAAAGAAAACTCAAATTTCAATTTTTACCAATTTCAAGCAATTTTCGAGTCAATCGATTCAACCCTTTATTTGGACTGTTATATTGATCAGTTCTTGATCCATCTGATTCGATAATATTTTAGTAACACTGGTCATATCATCAAATCTTGACAAAATCTAAATTCAAATACTAAAATAGATCTGATTATAAATTTAAATATTAAAATATAATAAAAAATATTAAATATTAAAATAAACCTAATTACCGAATTCAGAGAAAAAAAATTACCTTATCCCTTGTATTCATAACGTGCAAGTTAGGGTGTAGAAAGGATGTACAAATGGTTTGGGTTTTATTGACATAGTCAAAGCCAACGTCTAATTTGTGGAAAATAATGACACTCGGAAGGGTGTGGAAGAAACATAAAAAAAGGCCGGAAAAAGGCGTGGGGACTTGAAATTAACTTGGATTTAAGTAAGTCAAGGAATTGCACATGGCCAGTTGTAATTCTATGCCTTTTACAACATGATTTGTGCTAAACAAAACAAGATTGATTTTTCAAAACATGGTGCCATTAGAAAGTGATGTGTGAGATTGATTGTTCTCATTTTTCCATGTCCAAATAAAATTTGTAAAATGGACTTATGTTTTTATAATTCGAGACTATTTTTATTCGAGATAAAAGTAGTATGTTTTATTGCTGAAAAATAAAATAGAGTTTATCAAATTAACTATTAAGAAATACCGAATGCTTTGTCTTGCTGAAGAGTTATAAACACAATATCAGGAGACATTTCAAAGATCTGTATGTTTGCCTGTCAAGTAAGGTTAATTTTTGCTAGTTGATCTGCAATTAAATTGTAATCTCTATGTACGTATTTGACCTCCTATTATCTTTCAAAACGCATAAATTTTTGAATCCTTCTGAGCAAGGTAATACCTGAGTCTCCTCCTGAGCAAGACTTTTCATTGGCGATGATTTCAAATTTTAAGTGCTTGGAGGAAAAAAAGATTAAAATATGTCATAAGTCCTTATATTTTTTGTAAATTTAAAATTTAATTTTTCTATTTTTTAAATTTCAAAATTTAAATTCATTGAAATATCATTTTTTAAAATTAGAGTATTTTTGTTTACTTCAAAATATTATATCAATAAATTTAGTAAACTAAACCTAAATTCTAAAATCCGAAAAAAAAATTAAATTTCATGGCGTATTATTTTGCGAAAGAGAACAATAAACAGAAGAAAAAGTTGAAGACATATGTTTCAATCTCATTCATTAAGATGTCTTTTACTTGACACGTTATGGTTCACGTGGAATAATCAAACCTTTTTGAGCATACATTCATTACCTTATCATTCGAATGCACCTCCTCCAATCATTATCAAAATGTGATAAACTATAAACAAACCTTACCCTTACAATGCCATATTAATCTCTCGCTCTTTCAATTTCAATCAACGTTTCCAAAATTAGATTAGTGATTAAATCAGTTAAGTAATCGATTTATCTATTCAATTGGTTATTATAAAAAAAATTTGATTTAACAACTCAATTCAACTAATCCATATCAATTTATAGACTAAACATAATCGAGTTTATGGGCCAAAATTTGATTTATTTTGGTACTTGTATTTTTTTCCACTTTGATTTTAAAACGTGGTAATTAGTTTCGATTTGGCCCATGAACTCGGATTATGTCAATATTTGATGATGTGACCAGTATTATTGGAACAAGATTGGATCAGACGAATTGAGAACTAATTGATATAACGGTCTGAACAAATGGTTTGAATCGATTGACTCAAAATATGCTTAAAATTGGTAAAAATAAAAAATCATAACAAAAATAGACAGAGGAACATATTGTAATGGTTTATTTTTTATTTTGGGTTAATATATAGTTTGCCCCTGAACTTGTCCAAAAGTACTTAGTTGGTACCTAAACTTTTTTTGGTACTTGAACTTGTATTTTCACCTAGGTTGGTACCTTTGCACTAACACCATTAATTTGTGTTGATGTGGCATTGATGGCCAATACTACAGTGACACATGATGGACATTAATTAAAAAATTAAAAATCTTTTGAAAAATATAATTTAGTTTTAAAAAGTATAATTTTTTAGACAAGTTCAGGTACCAATTAGGTACTCCCGGACAAGTTCAAGTATCAAGTAGGTACTTCTGGACAAGTTCAGGGGACAAACTACATGTTAACCCTTAAAAAATTAACACAATTAATAAATTAGGGCAATGTGTATGATGGAATACAAGCTCATGTACCAACCAGGTGCTTTTGGACAAATTCAGGGGGTAAACTACAGATTAACCCTTTTATTTTTTTAACTTTTATGAATTTCAATTATTTGTTTAATTATCCCAATTGATTGAAACAATAATCGATGGTCTGACCTATTCAATCACCGATCTGATTATTAAAACATTGAATGTGGCACTATGAGATTGTGCCACATCATTACTTGAAAATTAAAAATTGTGGTACAATTTTTAAAGTGCCATATTATCAAATTTTTATATTTTTAAGTTCGAAGGTCAAAATAAACTTAGTTGTCAAGTTTAAGTGCCAAAATAGGCCAAAAAGATACAGGTATCAAAGTGGACCTAATTGTCAAGTTCAAAGTCGAATAATTATATTATCTTTTCTTTCAAACACTAAAAAATAGTAGTTATTGTTAGCTAAGAAAATTGTAAATTATATTTCAACCCTTGAAAAATTTTATAATTCAAATAATCATCCCCATTATAAAATTTCTGGGCTCAGCAGAAAATAAAAAACGAACAACATCGAAAGTAGCCCATTGCCTCACAATCCAATGATATAAAAATTTTGGGCCATTACATTTTTGGGTCACTTCTTGGTGAATTTATATTATATTTTCTCAAGTTCTGGTTTCAATGGCGTTAACTTAAAAATTTAAACCCTAGAGAAGCAGAGACAGTAGCAGTCTTAAAAACACTTGAACCGGAAACAGTCGACGACGCAGCTAAACATGTCGGAAAGAGAAGAAGATTACGATTCTGATGCACCTGAAGAATTTTCAAACCAGCAGGTATTTAAAAAAAATCATATATATACTTTTTGTAATCGAAAATTTACAGGGAAAAAAGAAGAAGAAAGTTTCAAAATTTCTCTTTTTTAAAAAATTGTTTGGATTGCAGGGAATAAAGCAAGATGAGAACATAAGAAAAATCCAGAAAGAAAACAGGGCCAGGTAGTTAATTTATTATTTACTATTCTTTTTAATATATATTGTTATTATTGGAGAAAATTGTTTAGGTAAATTTTTTTTGTTTATTTTGTTTAAAATCAATTTGCTTATTTGATTGGCTTAAATCAAATTGGAGAAGAATTTGTAGCTTTGGGTATATTTTAGCTGCTCAAGACATTGATATGTTACTACCAGGTTTAAATGAATACTTGGTTAAATGTAAGAGTTTTATTGATTAAATTTTTATGGAACTTAACATCAGAGCAAGACAAGGTTGATTAATTGGCCGGTTTTGTGGTAATGCGGTGATGCTAAAGTTCATTCTTGACCGGAAACATGTATATATATATATTTGAAGTATGGGAATTTTGAGTTTAGAGATTAGATATGCCAGTCTATGTTTTTATTGAGCTCCCCATGGTTCATGGGGTTGTTTTGAAAGTGCAGCAGTTGTGCGCTTGCTGTGATTAGTGGTTGAGTATTAGTGTATTCGGGGGTTAGTATTGAGCTTCATTTAATGTTGTGATGCTAAAGCTCATTCTTTTAAATATGAAGTATGGGACTTAAGAGTTTAGATATGCCTCCATGCTGGTTTTGAGTTACCTGTGGTTTATGATTTTTATCTAGCTCCCCTCGGGTCATGGGATTGTCTCGAAAATGCAGTAGTTGTTTGCTTTGCTGCTATTTTTGAGAAAGACGGTGACTGGTATTTTCGAATACAGTGAGAAAGAATTGGTGGTTATTAACTTTACGGTTTCGAGAAGAAAATTTTGGATCATATTGAATGCTTATGCTGTTCTGCTCCGTAATTGTCTTGTTGACCTTTTGATTGCATCAAGTTTTACTTTTAATGGAGCTTAATCTGTTTTTTTTTTTTCTTTATAGGGTTCGTCGTGAGGGAAAAGAACGTCGAAGGCTTTGGGCTCAGAGGAAAACACCCCGTCAATCTACAAAGGTTGAAAAGGTCCAAGAAGATGTAGAAACCGAAACTGATGAGGAATCTCAGGCTAAGAAGGGGTTGCTTCCTACCAACATCGTTGAAATGCTTTCGTCTCGTGAAAAGTATGACGTATCTATCTAGCCATCTATACAATTTGCGTGTGTAGTTTAAAGTTAAGATGACATGTTCTTTTTTGCAGACAAGTTTTCTTATCCGACTCCGAGGATGAGAAGGCTGAGGTAAATCCAATTCCGAGAAAGAAAAAGAAGAAAAACTCAGGGTGAGAGGTTACTCTTCTCGTTATCATAAAAAAGCGATCTTTTTCTCTTTGAGATAACAAAAGAAGCATTTCGAATCGAAATTAAGCTTTTTCCTTTGTTATATGCAGGGTAGAACCCGTTATTTTGAATGACATACCACCTCCTCAATGCTTACAAAGCTCCTTGGAGTTCTTGAAGAAAAGGAATATGCAGGTTCCAAGATCATCTTTGGTTTTAAAGAACTCTAACCAAGTACTCCGCCTTAGTTGTGCCATATCAACTTCTGGGTTACGTGAAAGTTGTAAAAGACTGTAATGAAGTTTGCTAGTGTCCTTCTGAACCTGAGATTGTGCCAATATTTCTAAAAAAGGGTTCAATGCAGCCTATTCCTATTGCGGGTTCTGAACGAAATGAAGCTGAAAAATGAGCTGCCTCTTATTTGTAAGCCTCCTCTGGGTTGTTAATTTGCTCATAGGGGATTCCAACAATTTGTGCCCTTTGTGGTTTTGGTCATGTTTTATTATTTGAGCAAATTTAATATCGCACACTCAAGCTATTTAGATAGAAAAAATACTATTCTTTTTGGTATCATTTTATCCTTTAATGAGATGGAAATTACTTCATATACTAAATACTAACTTTTCTTAATGCAAAAGTTTTATCTTATGAATATATATACATGTATATGTTGATACAAAGATGAGGTGGCGGTGTCTTAAGACGGTTCACCCTGTTAAGCGGAGAGTTGTGGTTGGAGATGGGTAGTAGAAAGGTGTAGGAATAGTGGAGGCTCAGGGTGGATTTGGATGGACGGTTGGGTGCGGTGTGATGTGTTTAGTTTACTTTTTATCTCATGTTACATTATTGCTACAGTATAATCTCACGATCACCGTTATTTTTACACTAATCGTAAGTAAACATATCGTTTATCCAAATTCACCCTTAGGTGGGAAGATTAGGTAATTTGGTTACTCGCCCTTTTCATTAAGTTCTCGATTTATATATTTTGGGATCTTCTTTGATCTCATGGAATCACATGTTATGTGATTAGGGGCTCATTGGATTGGACAGGATGATCTATAAGTGGGGCTCGTTTGATGCGATGGTAATTGATGTGGCATATAGTAGGGATTTCTATGACAATAGCTCTTCTTTTAAATTATAATTAATATTATTATGATGATTATAAAATGAAACAATTAAAAATTACAAATTTAAAGGTTGTACGCGTATTTAATTGTATTAAAATACATGTTCATTATCATTCCAATTGTTAAAATATTGGAGAAATAATTTAAAAATTATTTATGTAATATATTTCAAATCATGTTTAACCATTTGTATAAGTTACTAAACCTAGATTTGGTCCTATTTGAATATGAAATTATCCAATAAAAAAACAGAACCAAATCTATGTTAGCTATGTTATCAACAACTAATTATGTATTAAAAAACAACTAATTAATCCATTGTCTAAATTATTATTATTATTATTATTATTATTATTATTATGAAAATAAACATCCACCTTAAATTTCGGGAGTTATTTTGACTTAAAAATATTTGATATAATCCTAACTTCACTACAACGACCTTAAAAAACTTGTTCCCTACAAACATTCTTAGCCACAATCTTAAACCTAAAAGAAACAAAAACTAAAGATTAAATTATGGTTTTGTCCCTTTACTTTACTCAAAATTTTGATTTGTCCATATAATTTAATTTGGTCACTTTATTCTTATAATACCATTAGCTGGTTGAAATAGTTAATATTGTTAAATATTTGAAGAGTTCAATTATTTTGAATTGAAGTACAAGGATTAAATCCTAAAATTTTAGCATAGTAAAATGTCATAATTTGGTTCGTCTACCATATTTGAATTTGTGAATTAGTTTAGGTACTTTAAAATTGACATAATTTAGTCTTTCTAATTTTATAATATCATTGGTTAGTCCAAATAATTAACAATAATACTACTGTTTATATCTTGATGTGAAATCCTCTAATAGAAACTCGATTTAACACAAGCATTTTAATTGTAATAGTTGGTGGCGATATCAGTTTAGGTTATTTAATGATATTATAAAAGTAGAAAGATGAAATTATGTTGAATTAAAATATAGAGGATAAATTTCAAATTTAAGCATAATAAAGGGACCAAAACCAAATATGATCATAAATAAAATTTCCTTTGTACAAGCCGTTGAATAAGATGACCAAAAATAGTTTTAAGAAAAAGACAAGTCTATCTTACGTGTCAAAACCCAATTGGATAAAGATAAAAACAATCCCAAAACAGCAACAATCAATCATCCAAGCTACCTTCTAAAGAACAAGAACAAAATGGCACAAAATTCTTTGTTGTTCGATCATTTTCTCTTCTGGGGAAAAAGAAAAGGGGGGGTAAGGCATTGCAAATGCTGCGTTTCCATTGCCTCCCCTCGTTTTTTATTCTCCTTCATTTAGGTGTAACTTTATTTTATGGTTTACCCTTTCGTTGGATCATCTACCTTGGTTTCGTTACCTCCTTGTTTTGCATGGAATCCATTAGGGTTAAAAAAAGGGGTGCTTTCAACGTTTTATTTGAAGAAACAGGCTCCGTCGTCAGCCGGAAACTGGCGAAAATAAAATGTTCCATCGCCGGCGAAGAGGAGGTTAAAGATTCAAAGGGTAGTTCACCAACGACGTCGTGTGATGATAATGGTGGTGGTTCGCGTTTAACGAATTGTAATGATTATTTTTCATTGGGGAGCTCTCCTTCGGGTGATTCAACGCCATCTTCGTACGTGAATTCGCCGTGGTCAACGACGGCTTTGGTGGTCTACGATTCGTCGATAGATGATGAATCGACCTGTTCTAAGGAGTTGATTGGGTCATTAGTACGTGAAGAAGGACATGTTTATTCATTGGCTGTTATAGGGGACTTGTTATATACAGGTTCTGATAGTAAAAACATACGTGTTTGGATGAAACAAAAGGAATTTTCATGGTTTAAATCACGTGGTGGATTGGTTAAAGCGATTGTCGTCGTCGGGAATAAGATATTTACGGGTCATCGAGACGGGAAAATTCGAGTCTGGAAAGTTTCGACTAAGATGGATAATAATGGAGTACATAAACGAGTTGGGTCGTTACCGACGATTAGAGATTATATAAAAGCCGCGATTCAACCAAGACGGTACTTCGAAACGGAGCCTTGTCGTCGTGATGTTTGGTTAAGACATACGGATGCAGTGTCGTGTTTGAGTTTTAACGAAGATAAAACATTGTTGTACTCTGCTTCTTGGGATAAAACGTTTAAAGTGTGGCGTGTTTCGGATTGGAAATGTTTGGAATCGGTTCAAGCACATGACGATGCGGTGAACTCGATCGTTGTCGGGTGTGATGGTTTGGTGTTTACCGGTTCGGCGGATGGGACGGTGAAGGTATGGCGACGAGAATTGGAAGGGAAAGGGACAATGCATTTATTGTCTCAAACATTGTTGAAACAGGATTGTGCTATTACAGCATTGGCTGTAAGCCCTGCTTCTAAGTTTGTTTATTGTGGTTCTTCCGATGGGTTGGTTAATTACTGGGAATGTGAGAATCATTTTTCTCATGGTGGTGCTTTTAGAGGACATAAATTGGCTGTTCTTTGTTTGGTAACGGCGGGGAATCTCGTGATTAGCGGATCGGCAGATAAATCGATATCGATATGGAAAAGAACGGCAGGGAACGAGCATCGTTGGTTGTCGACGTTGAAAGGTCATAAGGGTCCAATTAAGTGTTTGGCGATCGAAAAGGATCAAGAATCGACTGAAAATGAGTGGATTCTTTACAGTGGTAGCCTAGATAAGTCGGTGAAGATTTGGCGGGTATCAGAGGAAGAACAGTCGATTCAAAGCTCGAATGAGATTGATTCATCGGACGACAAACGTACGCCGACCTCATCATCATCATCGACTTAACTTTGGGGAAACGATAATGAAACGTAATTTCGGGGCTCGACTCGATCTCCATGGCCTAATTGATGTTATGTCATGCCCAGATTCAAAGATAGAAGGAAATGTAACGAATTGCCGTTTTTTCATTTTTTTTCTCCTCCTACTAATTTTATTTCGATTCAATGTTAGGCCAATCTATGTGTAGTTCATGTTATTTTCTTTTGAATCTTCATATATTTCTTCAAAATTTTGAATTTTTTTATAATTATTAATTTATTTGTTGACGTGGTTGTTACTCTTTTTGAAAGGTTAATAACCTAATTTAACTCAAAAATAAAATAAAAACTAAATTGATAAAAAAAATATAAACGTTAGATATTCTGACTTTTGATGCATATTTCACCCATCTTCTCATCTCCTCCATTAACAACGCATCTTAATCGAGTCCCTGTACAATATTGGCATGTTGCATCATCAGTAACAACAACCCTTTTCTCTATTTAAAAACCTTGCATTTCCTAACATGTTCTTCGAGCAATAAGAATTGTGTAAGGATAAAGATTTGTTTTTGCAGTTTCGAATCCACCCTCAAATATTTGTAAATAAACAATCTTTCTCCATTTCATTGTCGTGCCACAAATGCTCTTTTATAAGAATTTTTATCAAAACTTTAGTAAGACGTTCAAACTTTCATTAACCACTTTCAGTGATAGTTAATTTTGTGTCAACTCAGAAATGATACCTTGCCCCTCTCGAAAATGATAAATTATTATTTTTGTCCTTGTAATTTAAAAATTTTCAAAGTAATTTTAAATTATTATTTTAGTCCAATGAAGCCACAGAAAAATCTATTTTTTTAAAAATTGCAATTAAACTGGGGCCTAATTGCCCTAATCTTTAGCATAAACTACAATTGTGCTTGCTTGATATCAAAGCATGAAAGTTTGATAAAAGCAACTTTAATCAAATTTGATATGCCAACAAACAATTTTGTGGGTGTTTTAAATTTTAATCCCTTTGTATTATTTGTATTTTAGAACAATTTTATTATAATTTTTGATTATATTTTTTTTAACATAATGCTTAATCTCTCCTCAATTCATAAATAAAAGAATAATACGTTTTAGCGTACTCGAACCACGTTCTCTTATATTGACAACAATATCCATATTAATCAATTAAAAGTTAAATCACAAATAAATTTTTATTGAAAAGATGTTTTATAGGAAAGTTTAGTTTGGATGATGATATGTTTATCTACTATTAATATAAAAACAAAGATGACGATGAGATTAAATATTACAACGATACTTAACATGAGACAAAAAAATAAACTAAACACATAACATCGTACTCAATCACTTATCTAAAACCCACCCTTATTTTTCTTTATCTAACATCTTCAATATTGATGTTTTTATCATATGATTTCAACTCAAAATTTTGTAATTATTATTTCAGTTCAAAATTCAAAAAAGAGATTCATCAATTCAATCATTTAAAACCAAAATAAATCAAGAGAAAAGTTACCATCAAAAAACGAAAAGAAAAATCCACAGCCAAATCCAAAATTCCGCCATGGCTGCTTTCTCCAATACTTTAATTTTTTTTTTTGGCCTTTGATAGCTCCAATTCCAATACACCACCACTCAAATTTTTTCACATAAGCTGAACAAGTTGGTCCCTCCTCTTACCTAAAAAGACAAAAGTTCTTCCACAGCTCATACCCCACATGCTCTCTCTTTTTACAAATCTTGAAAAACAATTTATTAAATTATTCAATTAGATTCCAATTCTAAGCCAATCCCAGTAAATTACCTAATTTTTTGTTTTTCCCTTTTTTTTTTTTTGCTGTCATTTTCCCTCACCCTCCCTCCCTTACGCTTTACCCTTTACCTTCATTTTGCTTCTTTTTTCCCCAAATTTGAACAACTCTTCTACTCCCTTTTGTTTAATCAGTGAAAACCCAGAAAAAAATGCCACCACCCAAGGAGGTTGCTGGTTTTCCAAGCAAAGAAAATGATGAAGACCAACAGTATTCTTTTGCGGTGGAGTATACCGGTCCTCCGGTGACGTACGATATTCCACGGGCTGTTCCGATCAACGTCGAGAAAATCCCAGTTGCGGCTGTTGTTTCTAAGGTACCCCTTTCGAATACTGAACTACATATACCGGTTGTGCCTCCAATTTTAGCACCGGATCGTAACAAGTTTTCTAAAGAATTGCTTCTTCAACCTACTGTTTCACCAACTTCGGTTATTGCTTTTGAAGAAAGGGTTTCTGAGGATACGAATAATTGTTTGTTATCTGGGGAGTTGAGTAGCTATGAGTCTGGGGAGTTAGCTGAATTGATTATTAATAATGATAGTTCTTCGAGGGGATTAGCAGCGGTTTGTTCTGTTAGTAATGAACATTCGAGTAAGATTGATTCTTGTGATAGCTTTGATAAATCAAGGGGAAGTTCGTCACGAGCTAGGATATCAAATGATGATGATTTGAATCAAGCTGATTGGGGTTCTAACGAGTCTGTTTTGAGTTTGGATTACCCGTCTTCGCGTGTTTCATCGCTTAAGACAGGGGATTGTAATAATGAGTCAAATGGTGATGTTAGGAGGCCTCAGGTTGTTACTTTTCGAGATATTGAATCGGAAGATGGACTCGATGAGGACTTTAGTCAAGATGAGGTGCAAGCTCAGGTTGTTAGAGTTAAAAGAGAGCCGCAAACAAAAGGGAAGAAAGGGTCGTGTTATCGATGTTTTAAAGGGAATAGGTTTACCGAGAAGGAGGTTTGTATTGTTTGTGATGCCAAGTATTGTAGTAATTGTGTGCTTAGAGCTATGGGGTCTATGCCTGAAGGAAGGAAATGTGTTACTTGTATTGGATTTCCAATTGATGAGTTGAAACGTGGAGGCTTGGGAAAGTGTTCTCGAATGCTTAAACGTTTGCTTAATGATTTGGAGGTAAGACAGATAATGAAGGCTGAAAAGTTTTGTGAAGCAAATCAGCTGCCCCCTGAGTATATTTTTGTGAATGGTCAAGCTCTTTCGTATGAGGAGCTAGCTATATTGCAGAGTTGCCCTAACCCACCCAAGAAGCTAAAGCCCGGAAACTATTGGTATGATAAAGTATCTGGTCTTTGGGGAAAGGTGAATATGGGATCTTTCTAATGACTTTGTTCATTGGTTTCTTTGCTAGAATTCATTTTTATTATTAGGAAACTGATGATTCTTCTGCAATTCACAGGAGGGACAGAAACCTTCGAAGATAATTAGTCCCCATCTAAATGTTGGTGGTTCTCTCAGGCCAGATGCTAGCAATGGAAACACACAAGTTTTCATAAATGGACGAGAAATCACAAAAGTTGAACTTCGGATGTTGCAGGTTTAAATTTCTAAACACCTAATGTTGTTTAGATGGTCACTATTGTGCTAGATTATCAATGACAATTTTGGTGAAACATTGCAGTTGGCAGGGGTTCAAGTTGCAGGCAACCCACATTTTTGGGTGAATGAGGACGGGTCATACCAAGAAGAGGGACAAAGAAATACGAAAGGATATATATGGGGAAAGGTATATAATATATGCATATTTCAATATGCACTTTGCATTTTTATGTTTTCCTTTTTTTGGATGAAGATAGTTCTATTAAGCATTCGTTTATCATTCAAATTTAATGTAGGCTGGAACAAAGCTTGTCTGTGCTGTATTGTCACTGCCTGTTCCTTCTAAATCTTCTAATTCTTGTGAGGAGCAACTGAAAAGCATGACCAGCAGATCTGTTCCTGACTATCTTGAGCAGCGCACATTACAGAAAATTCTGTTGGTTGGATCTACTGGATCTGGGTCAAGTACCATATTTAAGCAGGTAAATAAATTATTGGGAATCACATCTTAACTTTCATTGATTTGTAGTTGTACTCGTGCAGAGAGCTTTTCTTCGCTAAAAACCGCTTGTATAAGAACCTCGCATTCTTTATGTGCACACAAAAAAATATTTAAGTGCATCAATCAAATTATTTAACCAGCGTATGGGTCTCTTTATGTTTGGGTATAATCCTCTAATGGTTCTATAGAATTTATATATTTCTGTAGTTGATACACCATAGTTTTACAGAGATAATAGTGCGAATAGACTCTCAGGGATAATCTGTTAGAACATTTATGATTCTCAAGTTCATGATGTAGGGAAATTTTATATTCTTAATTCTGAGCATAGGAAATTGTCCCTGAATTTTTATGCATCTTTGATTTCAGTGCTTTTGTTTACCATTTTGCCTGCATCCAACTCATTATTGATCTTTTAAATGAAATGGATTGTTTCAGGCAAAGATTCTTTATAAAGATGTACCATTCTCAGAGGATGAGCGAGAAAATATTAAGTTGACTATCCAAACCAATGTGTATGGTTATCTTGGCATCCTTCTTGAGGGCCGTGAACGTTTTGAGGAAGAGAGTTTGGCTGAAATGAGGAAAAGGATAAGTTCCAAGGAAACTGAACCTGAAGGTGAGGCTGTGTGTTGATTTTATTCTCGAAATCATCCTTCTTACCTACATATGCATCGATTTGTGAATGTATATGCATGTTTCTGCCGTCAGTAAAGAACGATTACTTTGGAAGGAACAAGCTTATTACACCTAGAAATTAGTTCATACCCATCTCTTGTTGGATGTTCAAATGTGACAATGTTTATGTTTTTGATAGACAGCTGCTTTATGAGTAACTTCTCTATATATGGATATTTATGGATTTAAGTCTAGATTTTCTTGAAATTTTGCAGGGCATGTTAGCATTTCATACCCAGCATGAGCATAATGAATTGATTAATAGCATTTCTATTTGAACCATCTAATTATTTCTTTTTTCGTGTTTATTAGCAGGTAGTAGTGATGGTTCTGACAGCAAAACTATCTATTCCATTGGCCCGAGGCTCAAATCATTCTCTGACTGGCTTCTGAAGACTATGGTGTCGGGCAATTTAGAAGCCATTTTTCCAGCTGCTACTCGTGAATATGCTCCATTAGTTGAGGAGCTGTGGAAGCATGCAGCCATTCAGGAAACCTACAACAGGAGAAATGAATTGGAAATGTTACCCAGTGTTGCTAGTTATTACCTCGAGCGGGTAAGATTATGGTTGATGCAGAAGTTATTGTTTAAATTTGTTGTAACTTCTCAGAGAGCATTGATTTATATATATAGCTAGGTTTATGTATCAGAGTTATGAAGGTTTCTTGAACATATTACTAGTTTCAAGAATAATACTCCTTTTATCTTTCCAACTTGTTGCCTATAACTAAATTAGTCCTTGATGTAAAATTGACGTTCCACTAGCTTCCATGACGAATTGTACCCTCAGAATGTGGTTAGAGACAAACATTTAATTGACACAAAAGGAGAAGTTTCTGACTTCTTTGTGTTTTGTAGATTTGGTTTATTTAGCAATACACTTGCCTTCTATCTAGGCTAATCCCTAAAGTTATAGTGACCTCTTAAACTGGTCTATCATTCTTAACACAGATCTGTCAAGCAATCTCAATTGGCACTAATAGTTGCACAGTTGCACTTGTATGGCACGACATTTTGTATTGAGCTTTTATGCCAGATAGTCTCTATGTCTATGACCAGTGCTTGTCTTTTTTAATTATTTTCTAATACCTTTTTTTTGCTACTCTCCAGGTTGATGAGATATTGAAAACGGACTATGAACCTTCTGATTTAGATATCCTCTATGCTGAAGGTGTTACTTCTTCCAATGGTCTTGCCTGTGTCGACTTTTCTTTTCCCCAATCTTCACCCGATGAAAATATCGACACTGCCGAACAGCATGATTCATTGCTCAGGTTGGTGCCAATGTTGAGTGCACATTTACGCTTTGCTTGGTAGGAATGATGGAATGCGTGTTAATCTAATGGTTAACATTAATGATCACTTTTCTAATTTGTAAGTTAACCATTAGATTAACAAGTTCTCCCTTTCTTACCAAGCAAAGTCTAAATCACGTGCTTTTTCCAATGAAGTTTTCTGCATGTGATGAGGCTGTAGTTCTTGTTGATTGCTATCAACCAATTGGTACTTAAAAATCATTGTTATTTTGTTAAACCAGTGTACTCTGTGCTGATCTACAGTGCCTATTGAATTTTGAAAACTCATTAGGCTATTGTGGAGTGTCTTTTATCCTTAAAAGTCTGTTTGGATCTCAGGTACCAATTAATTAGAGTGCAAGCAAGAGGCTTTGGAGAAAATTGCAAGTGGCTAGAGATGTTTGAAGATGTTGGGATGGTCATCTTCTGTGTTTCATTGAGTGACTATGACCAGTACTCTGCTGATGGGACTAATAAGATGCTACTGAGCAAGAAATTCTTTGAAACCATTGTTACTCATCCAACATTTGAGCAGATGGACTTCCTTTTAATACTAAACAAGTTTGATATATTCGAGGAAAAGGTAGAACGGGTACCATTGACTCGATGCGAGTGGTTTGATGATTTTCATCCCCTGATCAGTCGTCATCGTACAAATACAAATAGCAACAGCATTAATAATAACCCTACCCTGGGACAATTAGGTTTCCATTATGTTGCTGTCAAGTTCAAGAGACTTTATTCTTCACTCACCGGCCGGAAGTTGTATGTTTCACACGTGAAGGGACTGGAACCCAACAGTGTTGATGCCGCACTTAAATTTGCAAGGGAGATTCTAAAATGGGATGAAGAGAGAATCAACTTCAGCTTAAGTGAACACTCATTTTATAGCACCGAAGCAAGTTCCTTCTCTCATTGATGTCTAATTTCCGGGTCAGAAAAGGTCTCTATTTTGGTCATCAATGCCAGTGTACAGTGTCATGACTCATGCTATGGTGCTTTATTAGGGTACTAGAATACAAATTATAATGGAATATATAGTGAATCTCCATTTCTTATACAGTGAGACCAGATGTATTTTTGTAAAATGCTTTGTCTAGCTTCTTCCTCTGTACACAATTCATTACATTCATTTGTAATATATGATGGAAATGCATGGTTCAGTGATTTGCTAATGGCTCTTCAAGTATGTTAAAGATGTGCTAATTGCAGCAATCACTTAAGAGTACCTTATTATGACTGCTAAGGGTCATCTTTTCTATTTACAATTAAATGAGAGCAAATGTCCAATATTACAACAAAGCATTTTGTGTAAAATGGTTGTATTGTTGGCTTTTCTTGAATGAAAAAGAATTGAACCAATGCGAACCCAAATACTCTTCGATGATTTGTGAAGAGCAACTTGATTCAAGGGAATGTTTATGTTTCAGTCATCCATGTAACTGTACCGTGTCTGCTCTTCTGTGTTCAATAAAATGTTTTTAAGTGCCCAACCTCGTACCATCATTTGTTCATTCAACGGCCCGAACTGTTGCTGTACGTACCGCTTGCTATCATCGATCAGTTTAAACCATTCTTTGAGAATTAAGTCCGACGAATCACTAGCCTTTGTTGTGCTTTCCCACATGCTTGAACGGAGTGCCTTGCAAACATAGCAAGCCTGCAACAACACAACATTTAGCCACCAGCAATAAACATAAGCTTGTGAGTACATGTGAAACTTAATTCCTTTCACCTGCAATAATCCCATTATAACATCAGCCGTGCGAGCTCCTTCCCGTATGCAAAGAAGGATGCCTTGCTAGAGTTTCGTACGAGAACAAAATGAAAAGGAACAAAAGGCAAATATGAGATCTTTTCATGTAAGCACCATAGTGAAACACAGCTAGTAAAGATTGCATTGCATATGCACCTCTCTAGTTTTTGCTAATCCTTGGTAGAAGATTTCCGTGCATATAAAATAATGATCCTCGTTACTTACAGACTGCATTGTCATCACCGATAACTTGGATAATTGGGCCTTGGGATTCAAGCACCCTATTCTGATGCGCAATGGCTCTTTGCCTAATCCAAATGTTTCATCCATGGTTACCAGCTCAGGTAAATGGTGAATAAAAGGTAAACTATAACCATGAAAAAACCTTTACCTTTGCTCCACATAAAATTGATTTCTTCATCTTTACTCACTTCTTCAGGTGAAGGTACATATCCGGATGAAATCCATGAACCGATTATAATTTCTAATCTATCCTGAATGTTGGTAAAGAAAAAGAGAGAACCGATTAAGAAACCCAGAGAAGACAGGAAAACAGAAACTCTCTTTTCAACTGTCCGCATGCTCTAAGGAATGAACATCGAATAAGGTGTCTTGTGACATAAGGGTCATAGTCTCGAGACAAGAACCCCATTGTCTGAAAACAACGCAGTTCAAATTAACATATCGAGACATGGCTTCACTGTCTCGAGACACAACCCTCCATCTTGATAGATTGAGTTTGGATTTGTATCTTGACTCTGTGTTTTGACCTCGTGAGACCCTGGGTCACTTTACGTGGGCCCATTTGACCTTATATACGTGCATAATGTATAACTTATGGATTATGCCATGCTCGTCCATTTAACTCAAGGAAAAAGAATGATAATAGTCTGAGTTGCTCTGGCAACAGAATGTGACATCCTACATTTGGATCCCCCATCGGGGTCAGGTGTGAGGTGCCACATTTTAATGGTATCAAAGCAAAGACATGTGGATTCTTTTATTTCTTCAGAGTAACAACTTAAATATGAGAAAGCTGAAAATGTACTCAAAATAAACATTCTACCTTAGTTAAGGTCTGCAGATGGACGTGCTTCAGACCTTGATATATTCCAAACAGGTCAATTGCTGAGAAAATAGGGTATAGAATGAAAGGTAGTCCAGTTTGCAGCCTAGCGTAAGGGGGACAATCAAGAAAACCGGAATTAGTTTCCAAATAGAATGAGTTGAAAGATCAAGCATAATTATGCACTAGTAGGAACCAATTCATATAATATAAGGCTTTAGACAAGCATGAGCCTAATCAATGGTACTGAATTGCCGTTACAAAATGAGCATGTCCAAAATAGCAAACAGTGAAACTGGTATAAACCATTCATTGTTTCTTGAGCAACATCATTGAAACAGTAGAGAGATTAAAGAGTATAAACCTTTGATTGTTCTTGAGCAACATATTCAAGACAGCAGCAAGCATGAGTCCAAGGTTATCGAAACATACTGATTGAATCTGAAAACAATTCCGAAGATCAGAGCATTTTCCACACAAAAAGTATCAACCATGCAATGAATTTGAAGGATGAACTGTAACCTGTGACTTTGCAGAAACTTCAGCAAGGTTATCAGCTATTGCAAAGCTTCGATGAATGGGAGGCTGCTCATTCATGGTGGAAAGCATTAAAACACAGAACCATATAACGTGTAAAAAAAATCCCAAGACTGAGATGATGAAAGTTAAAAGATGCTACACTTGAATGAAAACCGAATCCTTACGCTGGTTGCCATATAGCATGCCAAACTCATTTGTTTTGCAACGTTGGCCAATGACGCGAGAAGCAAGAAGTGGTGAGGAAATACCGGAGTGAGCAGTTCAACTCCAATGCTAAAAGTGAACAGCATCGAGGTTGTAAACCTAACTCTCTTCAAACGAGATAAGACAACAAATAGTAAGATAACTGGTAACTGCAAAACTGTGATTAAGAAGAATCATAATAACATGAGCACGAGCCAAAGAAGATGAAAAAGTAACACAAAACTTACCTTCAAATTGGTATCGAAAGCAGATGCCAAACTAGCCGTATAAATACACCTGCTTAATCGTCCAAGTCCATCCTTCAATACCCAGTTAAGTGCAGCAGCTGAAGTAAGTGAACGAGAATACCCGATTCCTATAGCCCGAAACATTGCCTGTTTTCACCACATTCTGTCAAAAATAAGTTAAATACAGTTTTGTGAAAATTACAATCAATGTCTAACAACGAGAAGATAGAAATGTATAATTTTTTTTCCCTTAAACTGTCAAAATCCAATGCATAATATAACCATACAGTATAAAATTAACATCAAAATTCCAAAAAATAGAAGAAAAATTCCACTTAAAATTTTGCATTAAAAAATAAAATAAATATTCCATTTACCTGAGTAGCAAGAACTTGAAGGGTAGAGCTAAAAACCCTGTGCAAAAACTTCCACTTCACATAGCCTATATAATTTTCACTGACTTGCTTAGGAATAAAAAAGTTCCTAATAGCCAAGCTTGAAGCTTCAACCACCTTATCCAAATCGAAACAAAACGGCACCCCAGAGCCTCCGCCGTCAACGCCGTCGCCATCAACACGAAGCAACCTAACACGACTCCCATCCCAAAAGTACCTCGAAACTTTTCCGTGCCTCTGTATCACTACCGGGAGCTTGACCGGGTTAGATGGCTGAAAGCCATCGTTGGCACCCCCTTCAAGCTCGAACGTGATTTGGGGTCTTAGCGAATTGGTCAAAGTTAGAGTTTTTGAGGACAATCTGAAGGTTTTGAACGCAGGGTTTTTTGTGGATTTCCATGGGAGTTGGAAATTATGAGAAGTTGAAGGTTTGTAATAAATAGTGGATTGCATGAGAAATCGGGGACAATGAAATTTAGGGCTTTCTAACGATTTTCCCACCAATTCTTAGTGTATTTTAAGGGGTGGGGATTGGCTGGGAATAGGGGAGGGTTTAGGGTTTAAGAAAGAAACAGAGTTGATACAGGATAAAGGTAGTTACTCTAAAAACCACATATATATTTTTGGACTAAAACGAAACGTTTCAATTCAAGGTGCTTCGGGAAAGAATTCAGCTCCTAATTTAGAAAGAATTAATCTTTTTATTAGTGTCATTTGACCAAGTTAAATTATTTCCTTGAATTTCAAATTTAATTTTTAAATTTTTTTCATATCTTTAAAAAATAAATTTTGCTAGTACATTTATATTAAAATTTCTTTAATGTAAACTCATAGTGTTTGTAAGTCATATTGCACTCCTCCTCCGGTTGGAAGCTTTAAAGCGCTCTCCACAGGTATGTACAAAGAAGGGTAATAAAATGCTATAGCATATCTCCAATACAATGATCAGAGAACATCAGCTGGATGATAAAACCTGTCCCAAAGGCAAAAGCAGCCATAAAGGACTGTCATCATCAGGGTGATAGGGGCAATGGTTGAATCCAACCAGTGGCAAACAAGTGCAACAGAGAAAATCAAGCCTACAAAATGAAGGCATCAGCTACTAGATCTGAAAACACCCGTATTGGTGTGTTTATTTCAGTAGCAACCAAAGCTGTGCTCTCTCTGACAACGAATACATCGGTCCCTAATTCACGAAATGCTACAATGGAACATGAGAACCAAGAGTGATAGCAAACTAATTTTACAGGAAAATTGCACCTTATTGAGGTGAAATGTTCATCAAGACAGCATCAGTAGCATGTTATACAGTCATGACTAAGGAAAACATTAAAACATAACTATTCAGCGAATCAAACACATCGATCTGACTGGTTGGTATCTTGGATTGCTTCATTCTCTTGTAAAGCTTTGATAGCTTTGACTTGCCTCTTCTAAGGCCTTGCCTGGAGAACTGAGATTTGATATCAAAATGTCATCCAAGGTTTCTCCCGAGGCATCGCAGTTATAATCAAGAAGCAGATTAGACGTATCTTCTTTCTCATTCATCAAAGCAGATTTGGTTCCAATCACCGAGCTTTCATGAAGTTCAACTTGTTTCTCTCTACTATTATCAGCTGTTTTTCAAGAACAAAACCCAACCATTAAATATGTATGTATATACAAATCACATGAACAATGAATATAGATTATATATATAGTACTGAAGCAGATCCTACTTACCCAAAGATGAGTCTTTGACAGCCTGCTTCTTATAAATGGTTACTTTCATTGAGGTTTCAGCAGCCATAATCAGTTCAAAGACACAACTATCACCGACTTCTAACTTATTATCATGAGAAAACCTACGCCAACCACTACCGAATATTGCATTTGCCCCTGTACTTTCAATCTTGTGCTGACAATATATTACTGGCCATGATTTTCCATTTGAAAGGAGAAGTATGGCCTCTTTGTGCATCTTTGCTAGATATTTCCTAGCAAATATCACTGGTATATTCTGTTCATACAAAGACACACATGGCATTATATCATCCGCATGGTGGAGTAATAAGAACTTTGAAATGGATGGCAGGTTTCAACTGAAACACTCACCATTCTACGTGAATATGATGGCTGTAATACACTAATAAAAAATGGATATTCAGATTTGAAGGCACTAGCTACTTGAAAAGCTTTAGCTTTTTCGAGAGCAGTCAATGTTTCCGAGCCGCTTGGACTTGCATATGACTGATCCTTCCGTTTCATGGGACGAATGATATCAGTTGAAGACAATGACTGATAACACTTTGTATGTGGACCTTGGTAAATGACTACATTGAAGGATATTTCGATGCTATTTATCAGCTCGAAGGCACAAGCATCACCGACTCGGACATTGTTATCATGTACAAAAGTACCCCAACCAGTTAGTAGATATGAAGTTTGCTTTTTCCCTATTTGATTGTTCTTGAAGGTAACAATCCAAGTTTTCCCACTTGAGTTGCAAAGGGTTATAGAACAAAGCTCTTTCATCAAATGTTTTCTCACAAAGTTAGCTGGTATGGCCTGCACAAAACAAAATTGTGAAACAAGCTTCGACTTTTCAAGCAACAGAAATGGAAAAAACTTAAATGTTAGTGAAGTAATGGGTTGAAACAGCATGCGTACGGTCTAGTAGAAACTTAATTGATTGCTTACCAGTCTATATCCTTTACTGTGACTGAGACCAACATATGATGGTTGCATGACAACCAGGAAAAATGGGTTCTCGGATTTGAAAGTTTTACTAGCTCTCTCAAGAGCATCATCCTTTTCATGAGGCTTCAATTGTTGAATTACACGATGTCTAGTGCTTTTATCACCATTTCTAGCTGGACATCCTTCATACCTAATTTGTTGAGCTAGGAATTCAGACTTCCCATCGCACTCGATTTCGGTTTTGATAGCTGAATTAGTACTGTGCATCATCTTACAAGGCTGTGGACATGGCATTTGTGATTTCTCTCTCAATTTTCTGCTTGTAGAGATGTCCTCTAGGTTCGGTGTAGAGTCATCATCTTTGGATTTGTCAATATTGGATCGTCTATGAATATGATTATATCTGGTGTATGGATATAGGATCTCTGTAGCAGTCCTATCAAAGATGACTACATGGAAATTGCTATTCCCATCATATCTAAAAACCAAAAGATGCCCAAAGTCCAGAGAGTAATGGTTTGAAAATTCTAGCCAGCCATTTTCAAACCATATTTTGCCATTACATTTTGTCAGTTCCACCTTCCATACTTCACCAGATGGGACACTCAGCATTGCTGGGCTTGACATGCTATTTCCCTGATTTTTCACAAATTTTCTGGGAACGCCCTGAAAAGGAACTCTTATCAATGTATGCAAATATATATACAGTAAAATACAATGTCCTACAACAAACTGATGTTTTTCTGCTATGAACTAATTACTTAATAGATAATAAAAAATTATCAGATAAAAGAAGAATGGTTTTGGGAAAATACTTACAAGTTTTCCATTCTGGATAGTGTCTTGGAGAATTATTTTGAAAAAGTGAGGTGAGTTGCTTATAAACTTTAAATGGTCATTGCCTTGCCGGTATGAAGAAGATGCCATGCTTGAACAGATAAAAGGAAGTAATAAGTAATAACTCGAAATACGGGTTGATAGTTTCCAGGGACTGCTGAATGGGTTACTATACTATGAGAGTTTCTGCAAATAATTGTCTAAAAACATAAAGGAAATAATTGAGTAAGTTATCCTCCATTATTTCTCATATCTGCCTAAAGTACAAAATGGTCAATCTGTCAGAAGTAATTAATTCAATTTTACCGATGACTATCAGCTATAGGCTGTTAAATTCAGTGTTTCTAGGCTATTGGGAAACTATAGAGCAGGTTCATTAATGACCAACGTTTGTATTTGCTTTCACAGCTTATGTTTTGTTTTGTCTTCTTCCTCTTTCAGTCATTGAAAACAAGGCTAGGATCTCCAATTAAAAGCAGATAACATATCTGTCAAGCACTAATATGAAGCTTTCTTGAAGGACTTTCCAATATCAACTGAAAGATTACATCATTTACAAAATGAGGTTACTGGAGTTACATGATCACACCATTGTTTTTTCTTACCTTACAAGAGAGACTGGTAAAACACAATCAGACAACCTATCATGGCCATCTTCAACAACTGGTAAACAAAAGAGTGTGAGATAAATTACAAAAGTTTAAGGCATGATGTGCTTTGTCAATTACAAAAGAGTGTGAGATAAATTACAAAAGTTTAAGGCATGATGTGCTTTGTCAATTGCCATAGCCAGTTCTAAAAAGGAGTAAAACTATCTTCTTTTTTCCTTTTTCCAATGCTGCTTTTTAGCATTTCATTGCTGGTCAAAGAGTAAAAGAGACTCATCCTTCAGCTTTACGTTTCATGCAGAGCCTTGGGTCTTAACTTGCTTGCACATTCACCAGCTTTTATCCAGTAGGTCTAATTTATTACCAATTAGGTCCCATTAATGACAAGCCAAGTCCCATCATCAATCGGTATTTTTCATGTTTTGTGTCTCAGGAATGGCAACAATGAGTCAGTGTTGCATAATACCTGAGAAACATAAACATTGGAAAAAAATTTCAACCCATCAGACACAAAACTTTCAAGGTAAATTGTAGGTGATATTAAAAATCATCTGGTATATGACAGATGATGACCCCCTGAGCATAAACACTTTAAAGGAAAACATTTGAAAATAAGAATACAAAGATGAGATACATATATATATATATATATATAAACAAATCACATGGACAATGATTATATATAGTACTGGAATGGATACCACTTACCCAAGGATCAGCCCAAATTTTCATCTTCAATAGCCTGCTTCTTATAAATGGTTACCTTCATTGAGGTTTCAATGCCCCCAGTCAGTTCAAAGACACAAACATCACCAACTTCTAAATTATTATCCACAGCAAACCTATGCCATCCATTACAGAGGAATACATAGGACCATTCAAAACGCGGGTCATATATTACTGGCCACGAGTTTCCATCTGAAAGGAGATGTATGACTTTTTTGTGCATCATTGTGAGATATTTCCTAGCAAAATTCATTGGTACACTCTGTTCATACAAACACGTGTCAGTTCAGTCATTTATTCAAAGGAGATGAAGCAAAACAAAATGTTTTTAAATAATTACTTCAACATTTTAAGCCTTTTCAAGTTGCATTGTATCATCTGCATGAGTTAAAAGAACATGGGATGGCTAGCAGGTTTCAAATGAAAAACTCACCAATTTATTTCCATGAACATGCGATGGCTGTAGGACAATAACAAAGAATGGATTTTCAGATTTGAAAGCACCAGCCGTTTGAAAAGCTTTAGCTTTTTCGAGGGCAGTCAATGGTTCTGGGCAGCCCTGACTTGCATATGATGGAGCCTTGTGTTTCACAGGTCGTTCTGAGGAGCTTCAACTTGCACATGACGGAGCCTTCCGTTTCACCAGATGAAACACATCAGTTACAGCTAATGACTGATGACAGTTTGCATGCTGACCTTGGTAAATGACTACTTTAAAGGATATATGGATGCTATTAATCAGCTCAGAGGCACAAACATCACCTACTTGGATATTATTATCCCTTGCAAAAGTACCGCAACCAGCTATTAGATATGAAGTTAGCTTTTTCCCTATTTTTCTTTGCTTGAACGTAGCAATCCAAGTTTTCCCACTTGAGTTGCAAAGAATTACAGAACAATGCTTTTTCATCAGATTTTCCTTGACAAAGTTGCACGGCATGGCCTGCACAAAAGAACATTGAAAAACAAACTTCAATTTACAAGCAATAGAAATGAAAACACATGGGATCTAGTGGGAATTCAATTGATTGCTTACCAGTTTAAAGTTTGTAGTGTGACCAAGAGCAACATATGATGGTTGAATGACCAGAAGGAAAAATGGGTTCTCAGATTTAAAAGTATTACGAACTCTCTCAAGAACCTTAAACTTTTCTTGTGTCTTCAACTGTCGAATTGTATGATGACTTGGTTCTTTTATCACCTTTTATCCCATTGCACACTGTTTTGGTTTTGATAGCTGAGTTAGTACTACTCATCATCTTATGAGACTGAGGACATGACGACTGCAGCTCCTCTCTTACTTTCAAGCTTGGAGAGATGACCTCTAGGATCTCTGTAGTGTCATCATCTTCAGATTCCTCGATATTCTGCTCCAGAATTTCATCTGATTGACTATGGTTTTCCCTGGTGTATGGATATTGCATCTCTGAAGCTAATATTTGATGACAATTTGCATGCTGGCCTTTGTAAATGACTACCTTGAAGGATATTTCAGTGCTATTTATTAGCTCAAAGGCGCAAACATCATTGAATTGGATATTGTTATCCCGTACAAAAGTACCCCAACCAGTTTGTAGATATGAATATTGGTTTTTCCCTATTTGACTTTGCTTGAAGTTAGCAATCCAAGTTTTTCCACTATAGTTGCAAAGAGTTACAGAACGATGCTCTTTCATCAAGTGTTCCCTGACAAATTCAGTTGGTATGGTCTGCAATAAGAAAATTAAAGAACAAACTTCGACTTTGCAAGCAGTAGAAGAGAAAATACTTGAAACATTTTGCTCATTTCTGTCATACATAGGATCCAGTGGGAACTAAGTTGATTGCATACCAGTCTACACCTTTTATCATGTCAACAATCAACATAAGATGGGTACATGGCAACCAGGAAAAATGGGTTTTCAGACTTAAAAGTATTACTAGCTCTCTCAAGAGCCTTAACCTTTGCATGAGCCTTCAATCGTTGAATCCTACTATGACTTGTGCTTTCATCACCTTTTCCATTATGTCCAAATTGTTGAGCTGACTTCAAATTACATTCGGTTTTCATAGCTGAATCAGTACTTCTTATCATCCTAATTGACTGGAGACATGGCGATTTGTGATTTCTCTCTTGTTTTCCTGCTTGGAGAGATGTTCTCTAGGATCTATATAGAGCCATCATCTTTGGATTCATTGATATTCAGCTTCAGAATTTCACTGGACCGGCTATGATTATTACTGGTGTAGGGATATTGTATCTCTGAAGCACTCTTATCAAATATGATTACACGGAAATTGCTATTCCCATCATATCTAAAAACTAAAAGGTGTCCAATGTCCAAAGAGTAATGGTTTGAAAATTCTAGCCAGCCATTTTCAAGCCATATTTTGCCATCAGATTTTGTTAGCTCTACTTTCCATACTGCACCAGACGGGACACTGAGCATTGCTGGGCTTGACATGCTATTTCCATGGTTTTTCACAAACTTTCTGGGAATTCCCCGTAGAACAATTTCATCAATATATGCAAATACTTATGTATATAACAAAATACAATGTCCAAGAACAAACTGTTGTTTTTCAGCTATGACCTAATTACTTAAGAGATTATGAAAATATCAGATAAAAGAGAGGTGTTAGGAGAATGCTTACAAGTTTTCCATTCTGTATAGTGTCTTGGAGAATTATTTTGAGGAAATAAGGTGAGCTGCTTATAAACTTTAAATGGCTATTGCCTTGCTGGTGAGAAGAAGAAGCCATGCTTGAATAACTCCGAATGAGCCTTTTAGAACTAACACAAAACAAGCTCTAAAAGAAGTAATACCTGGAAAAATAGGTTGATGTAGTTTACAGGGACTGTTCAAGGGGTTACTATACGATGAGAGTTTCTACAAATAATAGACTAACATAAACATAAACTTAAGGAGATTGCTGAGTACTTCATCCATCATCCTTTCATATATCTACCTTCATAATAAAATGCTCGTAAACCTATATTTCAAGAGTAATTAATACAAATGTAATCATTATTAGCCATTGCCCTGTTAAATTCATTGTTTATGGGCTCGAGAAAACTGTAGGGCTGATTCATTTAATGACCAAAGTTAGTATTTATCTTTCATCTTCGTCTTTAGCCATTCAAAACAAGGCTAGGGTCTCCAATCATAGACGACTTATCTATCTGCCCAGCACTATTAATTAAGCTAAATATTGTAATGATCAAAACAAAAAGAAGGAAAGAGTTGAATTAAAAATATCGAATCTTCATTATTGTCAATGTGACATGCAATCAAATCTTTAGTCTAAAGCAGGAAGTAAGGTGTAGACAAAAACATAGTGATGAAGCTTTCTTAAATCGTTTCCAATTTCAACAGAAAGATTAGATCATTTACAAAAAGGAGTTCCTGCACTTCCATAATCAAACTATTTTTTTCTTACCATCCAAGCAAAAGAGAGACTGGTAAAAACATGATCATACATAAAACCCATGGTTGCCATTTCAACAATTTGATACAAAAGAGTGGTAGAGAAATTACAAATGATGGTATGCTACTACTTTTTAACCTACATTTGCTCACTTGTTCCTTTTCCTATTATTTCCATCTCCAACCTTGCAAATAATCGTTAAGTTAATGACATTACCAGTATTGGGAATGTGCTGAAACAAGAGAGTATCTCCAAGTTCTAGCTTGTTTTCTTGCACAAACTGTGACCATCCTGCACCTAGACGAACTTGTGATTTTGCATCAACTATGGTGTTTAACAGCCACTTCCTACCCTTTGAGTTCTTTATTATGGTGCTCGGTTTCTCTGCCAAGCCCATTTCTTTGGCAAAACTGGTTGGAACAACCTGAAATTTAAGAGAACATATATAATGATGTTGAAAAAGAAAACATCATTGAATTGAGAAATAAAATCAAGTGGTTGTTCTTACAGCAGAGTACTTCTGGTATTCCTTCAAAACCATTACAAATGAAGCCTTCTTTGGGGTCAACTCTGATACAATCTCATCATTTCCAATGCTTACACCTAAACAACCATGGATGATTGAAATGAAATGATGAAAAGGTAAAAAAATTTGAAAATCCAAGTATTTACATATGAAATATAAGTTAAAAGACCTTTGGTTCTTTTGGAACTTGGAGCATGTTTTGTGCTTGGTGGTTCTTCAATTTGCTTGCCAGGCCGAACTCTTGGTCGCTTAGCAGCAGGGCTGGTGTTCTTCACACTGGCATCTGCTTGTTTGTTTCGTCTCCCACGGTTTCTATATCTATCCTTGTTAACAATCTGTACGTGGACTAAATTGCCTTTACTTGGAATGTGCTCAAACAAAAGGGTATCTCCAACAACTATTTCGTTTTCATGCAGAAACCGGGACCATCCGCCACCCAAACGAACCTGTTTTCCACACTCGGTGGTGTTCATTGGCCACATCCCACCTCTTGGTCCCTTAATCAACGTTATGGATTCCTTTAACAAGCCTGTTTCTTTGGCAAAACACCTCGGGACACACTGAAATTTAAGAAACATTTAAATTTTTATAAAGTAGAAAGTAATGAACTGCGTTGAATAAAGTAGTTATTCTTACAGCAAAGTATTTATGGTATTTCTTCACCACCATTACAAATGAAACATGCTTACGGGTTACTTCTGTTATAGACTCAACCTCTTGGCTAACACTTCTCGCACCTAAACCATGCATGAAACATTGAAATGATTAGTGAAAAAAGGGGATGGGTATGAAGGGCTTCACATGAAATGAAATGAAAAGGCTATCCCACGATAAACTGCTCTTGGTTTCTTGGAAACTGAAGCACATTTTTGGCTTGGGGTTTCTTCAATTTGTCTATTAGCTAAAGGTGGTAGGCACTTTCGTTTCTTAGCAGCCAAAATGATGTTCTTTGCACATGCAGTTCCATTATAAATGAGAACATCAAACGTTGAAGTATCAACCAAAAAGAAAACCAGAAAATCCCCTATTTCCAGGTCATGATGTTTCACAAATTTTGACCATCCACTGTTGAAAAAGTAGCTTCCTTGTTCAACCATGACTCTAACTCGCCATGAATTCCCTGAGTCAGAATACAATGTGAACATGGTGGGCACATTTCCTTTCAAAACGTACTTCACAAAAGCTGGTGGAATTCTCTGAAAAAAAAAAGAAAAAAAGAAGACAGCATTTAATAATTATATACATAAACTAGAGCCATTAAGAAGCATTAAATGGCTGTTAATAGGATATGAACTTACCAGCTTGTTATCGAAGTCTCCTATCAAAACCTTGAAGAAAGAAGGACTTCGTTTTGGTTTCCTAGTCATATTCAAAGTTTTGCATTAACTGCTGGAATTCTCATTTGCCTTGCTACTTTGGATTCTCTCCATTTATATATTTGTTTGACGTGAAGTTGTAGATTAGCAGTCAAATGATTTCTATCACATTAGCTTTTTTACGCCGCCAGAGCAGGAAAGATCATGTATATGTCAGCAAATCAGAATGCAGATGATGATCTCACACGTAAATGCTATACAATCAGCCCCAGGATTTTCTTTCATTTTTTGTACTATTGAATTGTTTTCCATTTTGTAAAAAAATCAATTGATTTGATGTAAGCTTAGAGACAACTGCTCCAAGAAAAAGTAACCATAATCCCATTTACCTGAGTGCAAGAACTTGAAAAGCAGAGCTAAAAACTTCCACTTTACAGTTTACACAGCTCATATTTTCACTGACTTGCTTGACAATAAAAAGGTTCCTAACATCCAAGCTAGAAGCTTCAAGCCTTCAACCACCTTATCCAAATTGAAACAAAATGACGCCCCACAGCCGGCGCCGCCGTCAACAGTAAGCAACCTGACACCATTTCTATCCTGAAAGTACCTTGAAACTTCTCCGTACCTCCGTATCAATACCGGGGGCTTGCCCGGGTTTGATCATACCGCCGTCAAGCTCGTACATGATTTGGGTTATTAGTGAATTGGTCAAAGTCAGGATCTTTTACCATAAGTTGGGGGCTTTGAGAATTTCCATGGGAGTTGGAAACCATGATATCTTAAATTTTTGTCATAAACCGTGGATTGCATGAGAAATTGGGGACAGCTAAATTTAGGGTTCTCAACCGATTTTCCCTCCAAATATCAACGTTGTTTAGGGGCTGAGGATTAGTTAATGGGAGGTTGAAATCCAAAAAGTTGAAGATACCTGGCGATTACCATCCATAAACTACCAAATTATTAGGAAGTTATTACTTAATTTTAAAAATTTAGTCACTTTTATTTAAATTACAAAACTATTTAAGAAATTTATTTAACTCATCAACGACAAAATAATCACTTCGTTACGTCTGTAACGAAAAATAGTTAGTGCTGATTGTTTTGTTATTTTTCGAAAGTTAAGTGAGTAAATTGAAAGTCTATAACGAAAAATAGTTAATGATGACTGAATTGAAATCGAGTGACTGTTTTACCAGCTACCTCAAAGTTGAGTAATTGTTAGTGTAATTTATCCTAAAAAAATTCGGCCAACAAGCTTCAAACGACAATTAGATGATCGATACAATAGATCAATATTCATCGATGAGTAAAAAAATATATTTTAGATCCATTTGATAATTAGTGTCGAAAATCTTAGTTCTCAGATTCGTGACGATAAAAACTATTTTATTAAAAAAGTCAAGTGACTTGAATGAAAAAATTTGAATAGGTAAATGATCATTTTATAATTTTTAAAATTAAATGACTAAAACATAAATTTATTAATAGCTTAATAACGTTAAATGTAATTTACTTTATATTTTTATAAAATGATAAATAGCTCTTACTTATCCATCATTTTCATCACCTTTTCAATATCAAGTAGGTTTTACATTGTATTATCAAATGAATTTTTTAAAAATAAAATATAAAAATTTTAATTTTCAACCAATTAAAAATTTCAGTGATAATATCAAAGAAGCCCAAAATTTTTCAATACGAATATGAATATTTTAAATTTAAAATGTCTATTAAATCTGACATTCTCAAAATATGGTCAAGATTTTAAATTAATTTTAAGTACTTATTGTATATATAATTTTGTATCTAAAGTATTATAAAAAAACCATTTTATTAAAATTAATGAGAATAGTTTTTCAACACACTTGATATTTATATGTTTTAAATATATTTAATGTAAAATTCAAACTAGTATTTAAAGCAATTAATCTTGCTTTAGTTTAAGATTTAAGCTTTCATTACAATAAAAATACTTTTGAGAAAATAAAATATTTATTTTAAATATGATGTTATAAAATAAAATATATTTAAATTTATTGATATTAGTTGTTGGCAAAAAAAATATTAATATTAATTGACATTTATTCCGATAGGGTATATAGATGAGATGAATTTAAATCGTCATAACTCATTATTAATATTTTGATATTGAAATTATAAACAACCGTAAATTTCAAATACCAAATGGTACTTGACAATTAGAATGCGTTAAACACGCCATTATTCACTCAATTATAGGTAAGTTTTTTGTTTTAATCACCTAACTAAAAGGAGTTACAATTTGATCACTAATGTTTTAAAATTATTATTTTGGTCACCCAACCATTAAAATACTAACGATGACACCTTTTTAGTTGATAAAATAACAATTTTAGTTTTAAACTTTTATACTTTTGTCAATTTGACCTTGATTCTATATAAAATTAAAAAATTCAATTTTACTTGAATTTTTATATTTTTAAATATTTTTGAATTTTACAATTTTATACAAAATTAAAGTCAAATTGACAGAAAGTATGAAAGTTGAAAGATTAAAATTGTTATTATATCAACTAAAAGGTGACACCATTAGCCACTTAACAATTAGGTGAACAAAAATAATTCAAAAACAGTACCGACTAAATTGTAGCTTTTTTTAATCAAGTGATTAAAATGAAAACTTTCCTATAGTTGAGTGACTAATGGCATTGTTTACCCTTAGAATGTTTTGAAATTTGCACAATAATTATGTTTTTAAGTCGGTTTAACTTACATTTTGATTAACGATTTTAAAGAAATATTACCACTTCAGAATTTCCAAGCTACCGCTCTGTTTTATGTTCTGATCATGATTTTACGATATGAAGAAATCCAAGCCTGGTCTCTGATTCTCCAAGCAGCAAAATCCATTGAGGACCATATTTTACTGCAAAATTTCTCAGGCACCTTATTATTACAGGTGAAATGCTTCATCAGGACAGCATCAGAAACATGTTAACAATGTCATGGCTAAGTAAAAAAACATTCCAACACAATGATCCACCTAACAGTTACAGGACAAACATTCAAACATGTTACATAACAATTGGACGATGAATAGAACCTACTTACCCAAAGATGAGTCTTCATCAGCCTGTGCATCTTATAAATGGTTACCTTCATTGATGTTTTTAGGACCCTCAATGAGTTCAAAGACACAAGCATCACCAACTTCTAAGTTATTATCCACAGAAAATCGACGCCAACCATTTGAAAGGAGATGTGTGCATCTTCCCGAGAGCAGTCGATGATTCCGAGCAGCTGTAACTTGCATATGACAGAGCCTCCCGTTTCACAGGACGAAACACATCGGTTGAAGCAAATGGCTGATGACAATTTGTATGCTGGCATTAGTAAATGCCTCCTTTGAACGATATTTGGATACTATTTATCAACTCGAAGGCGCATACATCACCGGCTTGGATATTGTTATCCCGTACGAAAGTACCCCAACCAGCTCGTAGTACTGAAATTTGCTTTTTCCCTGTTTGATTGTGCTTGAAGGTAACAATCCAAGCTTTCCCAATTTGAAAAACAAACCTCAACTTTTCAAGCAATAGAACATAGGATCTAGTGGGAACTCATTTGATTGCTTACTAGTCTACATCCTCTACTGTGACTTAGGCTTCCTATGGTTTGCTTCAGTGCATCAGTGAGGTGCAGTTGAGGGTGACAACCTCACTGCCATTGTGTTTGGAAAAGCAAATCAGTCCAGTGAGAATTCAATTCCACCAAGACTGATGACTAAATTTCACTGGAGGTCTCAAAGAACAATTGGAACCCTTAGGTCTCTGTTGGTATTTTTAAGAGACAAAAATACTATTACTTTTATTTATTATTTTACCATTTTATCCTTAAAAGTTAAACTAATTTTTTTCCCAAATTTGATCCAATTATAATGTTACTATTTGTGAAAATAATATTTATCATTGTTATAAAAATATTTAACTATAAAAATAAAAATAATTATTATTTTATCTAATAAATAATTTAAATTAATTATAAAATTTTTTAAAATACTGGAAGATACATTTTAATATTTTATTAAATGAATTTATAAATTCACATATTTTAATAATTTTAAAAAAGTAAAATAATTTAAAAAACTTCTATTATATATCAATTCTAATTTGATGTCCTTAATAGTCATTTTTTATTCTTACCTCAACGCTACAGCTGCGTTTGAATCCAAACACACACTCCACCATTGTTTCTAATCTCACCGCTACAGTATCTAATCTCACCGCTACAGTGATTAATCTCACCGCCACCGCTGTTTTTAATCTCACCGAAAGTAAACACACCGCCCATCCAAACTAGCCCTTAGACCGAGAACCAGGAAAAAATGGGTTCTTGGATTTAAAAGTATTAATAGCTTTCTCAAGAGCCTTAACCTTTTCACGACCCTTCATTCGTTGGATTACAGGATGATTTGTTCTTTTATCACCTTTTACAGCTGGACATCCATTATGACTAACTTGTTGAGCAAGAAATCCAGACTTCCCATTGCACTCGGTTTTGGATTCGTTGATATTCTGCTTCGGAATTTCATTAGATTGCTTTTGATTATTGCTGGTGTAGGGATATTGTATCTCTGAAGCAGTCCTATCAAAGATGATTACATGGAAATTGCTATTCCCATCATATCTAAAAACCAAAAGATGCCCCAATTCCAAAGAGTAATGGTTTGAAAATTCTAGCCAACCGTTTTCAAACCATATTTTGCCCCCACATTTTGTAAGTTCCACCTTCCATGCTGCACCAGATGGGACCCTGAGCTTGCTGGCTTGACATGCTATTTCCATGGTTTCTCACAAACTTTCTAGGAATTCCCTGTAAAACAACTCTTATCAATATATGCAAATATATATATATATAGTAAAATACAATGTCTTACAACAGAGTTGGCAGAATGCTTACAAGTTTTCCATTCTGAATAGTGTCTTGTAGAATTATTTTGAAGAAACAAGGTGAGTTGCTTATAAACTTTAAATGGTCATTGCCTTGCTGATGAGAAGCAGCCATGCTTGAACAGCTTACTTAGAGAGTTTCTGCAAATAATTGTGTAACTTGAACATATACTTAAAAGGAGAGCTGAGAGTACTTTCTCCACCATTGTTTCTTATATCTACTTAAAGCAGGAAATGGTGATAAAATCCATATTTCAAGAGTAATTAATATAACCTTAATTGATGATTATTAGCTATCGACAGTTAAATTCATTGTTTTTGGGCTCTAGGCAAACTGAAGGGCAGATTCATTGAATGACCAAAATTTGTCTTCAGCCATTCAAAACAAGACTAGGATCTTCAGTTATAGCAGATAATCATATATGAATCTGTTACACCATATTATCTTGTTTATGCATTGGTAAGCTCCATCCAATCTTTAGAGTCTAATACAGGACGTAAACTGTAAACAAAAACATACTAGTGAAGCTTTCTTAAAGGGCCTTCCTGGAATTACATGATCATACCATACTTTCTTTTTCTCACCATCCAAACAAAAGAGAGGCTTATAAAAAACCAACCTTATAATACAACCCCATTGTTGCCATCTTCAACGGTTTAATATTCAAACAAAAAACTAATAAAACAAAAGACTGAGAGAAATTACAAAATGATACTACACTTTTTAGCAGGCATTTACTCAATTCTTTCTTTTCCCATGATTTCCATCTCTAGCTTTGCGAATAATGTGGAAGTAAATGACATTACCAGTGTTGGGAATGTGCTGAAACAAAAGGGTATCACCAACTTCTAATTTATTTTCTTCCATAAACTTGGACCATCCAGCACCAAGATGAACTGATCTTGCATACACTAAGATGTTTAATCGCCACTTCCTACCCTTTGAGTCCTTTATCACTGTGCTTGGTTCCTTTGTCAAGCCCATTTCTTTGGCAACACTGGTTGGCACAGGCTGAAATTCAAGAAAAACATATTTAAAATGGGGCACATACATCATTGAATTAATAATGCTTAATATAACATTTGTTAATTGAACTTGGCATGTTTTCTTAATTTGGTATTTAAACTTTTTTTAGTCTAATTTAGTACTTAAACTTACACTTTTTTTGATAACTAAACTTTTTAGGGGCCTAATTTAGTACCTAAACTTGACATTTTTCCAATTTGGTACCTAAACTTATTAAATATTATACAAATTACCCATAACACTAATGGTGTTGAAAAATTGTGTATGCTCTAGAAATATCATCAGTACTTGAGGAAATTCGTGTTAAAGAATTATGAATTGAGCTATGCTTAACAAATTAGTATTGAATGAGAAAACAATAATTTTAAAACCCAAAATAAAAGAAATTCATTATTTAAAATTAATAAAATAAATAAATAAAACTAAAAGTAATTGAACATTTAAAATGCAAAAAGATGTATTATGACATCTACCACATGTAAATCATACATGATAAATCATACAATGATTATTTTTGCTATCTATAAAAGAAACATTGTTCCCATATTGGAATAATGTGTAAAAGTCGAGTACCATTTGAGAATAAATAAGTTGTTCTTACAATATAGAATTTCTGGTACTGCTTCAAAACCACTACAAATGAAGCCTTCTTCGGGGTTAACTCTGATTCGAACTCATCCTTTCGGGTAATATCTCTCTCCCCTCCAATGCTTAGACCTAAACAACCAATTGAAATGAAATGAAACAAAAAAGAACAATGAAAACTGAAGTGTTAACATATGAAATGTAAGTTACAAGACCTTTGGTTATCTTTGAATTTGGTTCTTCAATTTGCCTGCAAGGTGGACCTCTTTTTTGCTTAATAGCAATAATGGTGTTCTTTTCAGAGGCATTTGCTTGCTTGTTTTGTCGCCCCCGTCGTCCTCCTCGTCCATGGTTTCGATATCCAGCCTTGTTAAGAATCTGGACGTGTACTAAATTGCTTGCATTTGGAATGTGCTGAAACAAAAGGGTATCTCCAACTACTATATCATTTTCATGCAGAAACTGGGACCATCCACCACCCAGACGAACCTGTCTTCCACTCTCGGTTGTGTTCATTGGCCACATCCCACCTCTTGGACCCTTAATTATCGTTATGGATTCCTTTCCCAAGCCTGTTTCTTTGGCAAAATATCTTGGAATAAACTGAAAATTTTAAAATTATATATAAAAATTATATGAAGTAGAAAGTAATTAACACGTAACAGCATTGAATGAGTACTTGTTCTTACAACATAGTATTTTAGGTATTTCTTCACAACCAGTACAAATGAAACATGCTTTGGGGTTTCTTCTTTTATAAACTCAACCTCCTGGCTAACATTTCTTGCACCTAAACCATGCATGAATCATTGAAATGATTAGTAGAAAAAAGGGGATAAATATGAAGGGTTATGCATGAAATAAAATGAAAAGGTTGGCCTACGAGAAACTGCTCTTGGTTTCTTGGAAGCTGAAGTACATTTTTGGCTTGGGGTTTGTTCAATTTGTCTGTTACCACCAGGGGGTCGGCCCTTTGGTTTCTTAGCAGCCAAAATGATGTTCTTTGCACATGCAGTTCGATTATAAATGAAAACATCAAATGTTGAACTATCAACCAAAAAGAAAACCAGAAAATCCCCTATTTCCAGGCCATGATATTTGACAAACTTTGACCATCCACTGTTGAAAAAGTAGCTTCCTTGTTGAACTTCGACTCTAACTCGCCATGAGTTACCTGAGTCAGAATACAAGCTGAACATGGTGGGTACTTTTCCTTTCAAAACATACTTCAAAAAAGCTGGTGGAATTTTCTGAAAAAAGTTAAAAGAAGATAGCATTTAATATACATAAAACTTGAGCCATTAATAACCATTAAATGGAACTTGAACTTACCAGCTTGGTAACAAAGTCTCCTACTAAGATCTTAAAGAAAGAAGGGCTTCGTTTTGGTTTCCTAGTCATATTCAAAAGTTTTGCATTAACTGCTTCAGTTTTCTCATTTGCTTCTTTGGATTCTCTCATTTATTTATTTTTTTGGGGGAAATGGGTTGTTTGACGTGAAGTTGTAGATTAGCATTGAAATGATTAACATCACGTTTGCTGAATCTGTCAGATAATCAGAATACAGATGATAATCTCACACATGAATGCTATACAATCAGCCAAGGATTTTTTTCTTCCATTTTTTAATACTATTTCAGTAATAGCTACCATAGCATTTGCTATTGAATTGGTTTCCTTTTTTCTAAGCTTAGAGTAACTTCCATTGGTGCAAACTCTTGTCCAAGAAAAAGTGAAACAAAATCCATTTACCTGAGTAGACACGAAATTAGCACTTGGGTAGCTCCAAGCAACTGCTATGTTTCATGTTCTGAACTTGATTTTATGATATGTAATACACCACATTTTCAAGCTAATGGTTAGAAAACCATCTAAAGGAACCTTATTACAGGTGAAATGTTCATTAGGACAGCATCTGAAACATGTTACAATGTTATGGCAAAAAAGTTACAGGACAAACTAATCATTGAATCAATGGCATCGGTCCTACATGTTGGTATGTGGAATTGATTTCATACTCTTGTAAAGTTAGATAGCTTTGACTTGCCCTTTCGATGGCCTTTTCTGGACACCAAAATGTCATCTAAGATTTTCTCTTGAAGCATCACAGTTATAATCAACAAGCAGATTAGATATATCTCCTTTCTTCTTCATCGATGCTGATTCTGCAGTTTTTAATCACCAAGCTTTCATGGGGTTCAACTTGTTTCTCTCTACTTCCTTCATCTGTTTTCCAAGAACAAAATCCAAGCTTATATTTGAACATATCAAATGTATAATGAATTTTATACATATATGCACATTGTACCTGAAATGGTTACCTTCGTTGATGAGTCTTCAACAGCCTGCATCTTATAAATGGTTACCTTCATTGATGTTTTAGGACCCTCAATGAGTTCAAAGGCACAAACATCATCAACTTCTAAGTTATTATCCATAGCAAATCCACGCCAACCCGTACCGGATATTACACTTGGTTTTTCGATACTGTGCTGAAAATATATCACTGGCCATGATTTTCCATTTGAAAGGAGATGTATGACCTCTTTGTGCATCTTTGTGAGATATTTCCTAGCAAAATTCACTGGTATACTCTATTCGTATAAACAAAAACATGTCAGTTCAGTTATTTTTTGCCTTTTCAAGTTGCATTATAACATTTGCATGGTGGAGTCATAAGAACTTGGAAATGGCCAACAAGTTTCAACAGAAAAACTTACCAATGTCAAAGTATAACCTAAGAAGGTTTAATACTTGAAATGCATATACTTTTTCCTTAAACAATAGTAATGGCTCGATACAGCATTTATAGCAGTAGCTGAGGAGCTGTTAGTTTCTTTACCAGAATACCTACTAACAAACCAACTACTATCTTAACAGTCAACTGACTATCTTTGATATATTTTAACATTCTCCTGGTTGTCAAAATCTTTTGAAATTGAGTTGTTTGTTGTGACTCAAAAAGCTTGCCGAAAATCAGAAAAGTGTTTGGGGGGAACTGGTTTTGTAAGAACATCAGCAATTTGGTTGACTGATGGCACATAGTTGACTTGTAGCAGACCATCAAGAACCTTCTCTCGAACAAAGTGGTGATCGATCTCAACATGCTTGACTCGTGCGTAATGAGTTGGATTTGCTGCCATAGAAACAGTGGAGGTGTTATCACACCAGACCACTGGCGTTTGTTCAACAGACACCCCTATTTCCTTTAACAGTTGCTGAACCCACACCAGCTCAGTGACGCAATTGGCCAAGCTACGATACTCAGCTTCAGAGGACGACCTGGAGACAACGGCCTGCTTCTTTGAGCACCAGGCTATCGGATTGGGCCCCAAATACACCACGTAGCCCGTAGTGGAGAGTCTGTCTTCAACTGAAGATGCCCAGTCAGCATCAAAGTAGCAAGTCAACCGAAATTGTCCCTGTGTAAAAACCAACCCATGTTCCATAGTGCCCACCAAATAACATAGCACTCATTTAACTGCCTTCCAGTGAGATTCACTAGGAGAGTTCATATATTGGTTGAGTTTGTTAACACAGTAAGAGAGATCAGGCCGTGTAATGCAGAGATATTGAAGCATCCCAATAGTGCTGCGATAAAGTGGACCATCAACAGGCTTTTGACTATCGGAAGTGACAGTAAGCTTAGGGAGACTAACCATAGGTGTTGGAGTGGTTGCTGCACCTGTCATACCTGTCTTCGATAGGATTTCTTGCACATACTTCTTCTGACTGAGGAACAAGTTGTGATTGGTGTACTGTACATCAATGCCGAGAAAAAAATTGAGAGATCTCAAGTCTTTGAGAGCAAATCAATTGTCAAGTTAACTTATCACACTGTCAATATCTGCACTCCAACTGCCTGTGAGAACTATATCATCAACGTAAGCCATGAGTAGTATATGACTATTACCAGTAACTCGAATGAACAGGGACGGGTCAGCTTTAGACCCATGAAAACCTAACTGGCTGACCAAAAATTGTTGAAGCGTGTGAAACCATGCCCTTGGAGCCTATCTCAGCCCATATAAGGCTTTGTTCAGTTTGCATACTAACCACTGGTTGCTGGGTCCTGACACTTCAAAACCAGGTGGCTGGTCCATGAATATGTCCTCAGATAGTTCACCGTTTAAGAAGGCGTTGTTCACATCAACTTGCCTAAGAGGCCAGCCCTTCATTACGGCAACAGCGAGAACTGTTCTGATGGTGACTGCCCGAACCACTGGGCTAAACGTGTCTCTGAAGTCAGTCCCTGCATGCTAAGAGTAGCCCTTGGCTACCAAACGAGCTTTATAGCGATCAACACTACCATCAGCCTTTTTCTTGATTTTAAATAACCACTTACATCCAACGGTGCGACGATGTAATGGTAACGAACATAGACTCCAGGTGTTGTTGCGGACAAAAGCTTCTAGCTCAGCATGAACCGCATCACGCCAACAAGAGTGTGCCATAGCTGCATGAATACTAGTTGGTATATCAGGTGCCTCACTCATACAGCTTAAGTAGGCTTTTGGCATGAATATGCCAGCTTTGCTGCTGGTAATCATTGGATGGGAGTTTTGTGGTATTGAGCATGGAGGTAAGGGACTTGTGGAGACACTTGGTGAGGGCAGAGGGTTAGTGAGGGCAGGAGATGTGGACTGCATGCTGGGCTGGACAGACGGTGTTGAACTGGGCAAAGTGGACATAACGGGTGATGTAGAAGGAGTGTTACCCTGAGTGGTGGGTGAGTAATTATTGGGAGAGCACGGGCTGGAATTTAGAATGAGCAATTTGGAGCTAGTTGACTGACGGTTGTTGGTTGGAGGAGAGTGAGTGGCGATGTCTTAAATGGAAAGTTGTTTTCATGAAAGGTGACATGGCGGGTGATGTATATTCGGCCAGTGCCATCTCGACACCAATATCCTTTATGAATGGAAGAGTAACCGAAGAGTAACCATAGCATTAAATAAATGGCACAACTAAAGGCATCACTCCAGTAAGACATTGGCATGAAAGCATGCGCAAGCATAGCAAGACCTGTTTCAACCACTTGTCGGTGCTTGCGTTCGACAATTCCGTTTTGAGATGAAGTGCAGGGACATGTGAACTGGTGAACAATGCCATGTTCAGCAAGATATGGCCTGAGAGACTGAAATTCACCCTCATCCGTTTGCAATGTTTGTAGTTGAACTCCAAGGGTGCGCTCTACTTGTCTGTGGAACTGAAGAAACACTGTCAAAACTTCAGACTTCTTATGCAAAAAATAAACCCACGAATATCTGGTGCAGGCATCAGTAAAAATCACATAATACCGAAAACCATTTGAGGTAACTAGGGCTGGCCCCCAAACATCAGCAACAACCAATTGTAACGGAACAGAATACTGAGATGTCGATGGAGAGAACGGTTGTTTGTGCTCCTTGCCTAAGTGACATGCAACATAGACAAACTCATCTTTATTCACATCAAATGCCAAGTTACAATGTTGTAAAGACTTGAGCAACACATTTTTACAAGGATGTCCTAGTTTAGAGTGCCACACTCTCAGAGGAGTAGCACTTTTTGCTGTAAAACAGTGTGCTGTGGGCATTGTTTGAAACTTTCTGAGGCCATCATTCAAATGAAGCTTGTAGAGACCATGTTGAACTGATCCTCGTAAAAGTATCTCCCTGGTCCTGAGATCACGTACCTGACATTGTGACGGTAGGAACTCAAACATCACCTGGTTGTCTCTGGTGAACTTAGATACAGACAGTAAATTTTTAGTAACATCAGGGGTATATAAAATTGACTTCATGTGAAGTGGTCGTGCCTTAGTGATCAAGGAGGTCTGACCAGAACAAATAATAGGAAGAGAACTACCATTTCCAACATACACCATACCTGGTCCATTGTGCGAGGGATTTTCTCTAAGAGAGGCTGCTGAGTGAGTGAGGTGGTGTGTGGCCCTTGAGTCAGGATACCAAGCAGGATCCCCCATAGTGTAAGGTGTAGCAATTAACGCATGTGGAGAAGAAAAAATAGATGTGGATGGAACCACGTGTTGTGTAGGATGACTCATGTATGAGCTAGTCCAGGGATTCATAGGTTGTGACAGAGGAGACCAGTTGGGGGAAGGTTGAGTCACTGGTGGCATGGCTGACATAGAGGGCGGTGTCCATGGAGAAGAGCCAGGTGTATGCATGCAGACATTTGCTTGCGGAGGGGGTCTATAGTTATTGCTTTTATAAGACGAGTCAAATCGATGATAGCATCGATCAACCAAGTGTCCAGTTTTTCCACACAGCTGGCATTGAATATGAGCCCCAGATGATCGTCCATGCCCACGACCCCTAGAGTTTGACGCACGATACGCTTGTACGAATATCGGTCTTTGGGTTGTGCTGAGTTGTTGCGAAACCAAAGTTGATGTAACTAGGAGTTTTGGCCAATATAACCTGTTGTCTAGCTTCTGCATCCAGTAGCATCGTTGTGACACCCTGAACTGTGTAAGCATGTTGACCAGCAAGAATGATTGAAACAATAGGTTCATACTCGAACGACAGTCCATTGAGAATAACAGTGATATGTTCATAGGTACTAATGGCCTCTCCACAGCTAGCAAGATTATCACAATATGACTTAATTTTTAGCAAAAATTCTTTCATAGACATATCACCTTTGCGTTGTGAGTGTAATGCTGGATGATAAAACATTAGTCGAGACGTAGTTTTGCTACCATACAAGTTTATAATAGAATCCCAAATCTAAGAACTAGTATCAAGTCCAATGAGATAAGGAAGAACATCAGGGCTTACCGAAGAGAAAAGCCATGAAGCAAGAGCACTATCTTATTGCTCAAACTTAACGAATTCAGCATTTTCTTGCAGCACCCCATCATCATCTGTGATCATCGAAGGGGTGGTATTGTGTTGGAGTCAAGAAACCGTTGTAGTTTGTGAGCTTTAACTGCTAACAAAACCTGTTGCCTCCATAAGAGATAGTTACAATCATCAAGAAGTATACTCACTTTCTTGGTAGAGAAAAACTTGTTATCAAGAACACTATTTGCAAGTGTAGACGCCATCGTTGGAGCAGCTGAGTGAGCAGCACAAGGACTCGATGGCGGATCCATGCAACATAAAGAACAGAAAAAAAACTTAATGTAGGAAAGCCAGGAAAGAAGAAACCTCTGATACCATGTCAAAGTATAACCTAAGAAGGTTTAATACTTGAAATGCATATACTTTTTCCTTAAACAATAGTAATGGCTCGATACAACATTTATAGCAGTAGCTGAGGAGCTATTAGTTTCTTTACCAGAATAACTACTAACAAACTAACTACTATCTTAACTGTCAACTGACTATCTTTGATATATTCTAACAACCAATCTACATGACTTAACATTTGATGGCTGTATGATTACAACAAAGAACGAATTTTCAGATTTGAAAGTACTAGCTATTCGAAAAGCTTTAGTTTTCTCAAGAGCAGTCAATGGTTTTGTGCGGCTTCGACTTGCGTACGACGGAGCTATCCATTTCTCGGGACGAAATGCATCAGTTGAAGCTAATGACTGATGACAATTTGCATGCCGGCCTTGGTGAATGACTACTATGAAGGATATTTCGATGCTATTTATTAGCTCAAACGCACAAAAATCACCGACTTGAATATTGTCAGTTGGGAGAAGAACAAAAGGTCTACAAGCTCAAGAAGGCTCTGTATGGACTTAAACAGGCTCCAAGGGCCTAGTATGATCGAATAGATGCCTACCTAACAAAGCTCGGGTTCACAAAGAGCACTAGTGAGCCTACTCTCTATGTTAAGAAGGAGGGAAGTGAGACTTTGCTGATTGTTTCATTGTATGTTGATGATCTGTTGGTCACTGGTTGCAAAAGGGAGCAAATTGAGACCTTTAAGAAGCAAATGCAAAGTGTGTTCGAGATAACTGATCTTGGCTTGATGACATACTTCCTTGGCATGGAAGTGAACCAGAACAAGCAAGGCATCTTCATAAGCGAGAAGGCATTTGCATCGAAGGTTTTGAGCAAGTTTTGCATGTCAAACTGCAAGCCTGCTAGCACTCCTATGGCATTGGGAGAAAAACTCACTAGCCTAGGTGTTGAAGATCGAGTGGATGAAAAGAATTACAAAAGCCTGGTTGGTTGCCTACTCTACTTGACTGCAACTAGGCCAGACATCATGCATGCTATTGGTCTTCTATCAAGATTCATGCATTGCTGCATAGTTGCACATTTTAAAGCAGCAAAAAGGGTCCTAAGGTATGTTAAAGGGACTCTGAATTGTGGAGTAAAGTTTGAAAGAGCTGAGGAGTTAAAACTAGTAGCATATTCAGACAGTGATTGGGCTGGTTCAGCTGATGACATGAAGAGCACATCTGTCGAAACCATCTTTTGAAAAACAAAAATGTTTTAGGTTTTTGACTTTTTAAAAAAATTAAAATTGGGAGTCGACACCAATCTTTTAGTAAGGTGTGATTGGATCACCTAAAAAAACGGCTTTGGTCTACGAGTTTTAGAAAAACGGATCCGGGAGTCAGTTACGTACGAGGAAGAATTAGCACCCTCGTAACGCCCAAAATTGGTACCTAGTTAATTAATTAGTGTCTTAAGGTCGAGAATTTGGAAAAACGTAATCCTTAGCAAAACTTAAAAGGCTACGTATTAAGACCCTTATTATTTCAGAGAAAGAAGATACCACACCCAATGCGTTAGGGCACAACATTCTAATTTTTCCCCAAAAATGAATTGGGCCAAAATACTTATATAATAAAACTTTAAAAGAACATCCACTTATCCAAGATTTAAGAAATCACACCCAATACGTTAGGGCACTATTC